>NC_133662.1:11582527-11882527 GCF_037893015.1 Macrotis lagotis
ATATATATACACGTGTGTGTGTGTGTGTGTGTGTGTGTGTGTGTGTGTGTGTGTAATATAGGCCACCTTCCTTTGTACTTTTTTCCTCCTTTGATTCCTTTGTCATTTTTGACCTTTTATTCCTCCGATGAATTTTGTTAATTATTTTTTCTAAGTCTATAAAGTATTTTTGGTTTATTTGGTTGGTATGACATTGAACAAACAATTAAATTACAGTAGAACAGAACTATCATTATATTAACTCGTCCTGTCCATGAGCAATTGACATTTTTCCAGTTATTTAGATCTGACTTTTTTTTTTTGTTGAAAAGTGTTTTATAATTGTATTCATATAGTTTCTGGATTATGGCAGGTAGACTCCCAAGCATTTTATATTGTCTACAATTATTTTATTTTATTTTATTTCATTTCATTTTATTTCATTTCATTTTATTTTTGCAAGGCAAATGGAGTTAAATGGCTTGCCCAAGGCCACACAGCTAGGTAATTATTAAGTGTCTGAGGCCGGATTTGAACTCAGGTACTCCTGACTCCAAGGCCGGTGCTCTATCCACCGCCCACCTAGCCGCCCTATTTCATGGTTTTTTGTTGATTTTCTAAGATTCTCTAAGTATACCATTATCATCATTTATAAAGAAAGTTTTGTTTTTTCATTCTTTTTCTTGTATTGTGAAAACTAATATTTATAACACATTATTGAATAATGGTGGTGATAAAGAGTATTTTTTCACCCCAATTTTATTGGGAATATAGAATACCTATACTTATTGATAGTTTTACATAGATACTGTTTAGCTTATTATTTTGTTGCTCTCTTGTTTTTTAAAATAAGAATGGGTGCTGTATTTTGTCAAAATCTTTTTCAGCCTCTATTGAGATAATTATATGATTTCTGTGTTAGTTTTGCTTATTGGTCTGGTCAATTATGTTAATTGTTTTCATAATATTGAACCATCCTTGCATTCCTGGTAATAAATCCTACCTGAGCATAGTTTATTATCCTACTAATAACTTGCAGAAATCTCTGCTAATATTTTTAATACTTTATTTAAAATTTTTGCATCGTTATTCATTAGGAAAATTGGTCTATTCTTTGCCTGTTTTGGCTCTTCCTGATTTATATTTCATATATGTGTGTGTGTGTGTGTGTGTTTGTGTGTGTGTGTGTGTGTTATATATGTCAAAGAAAGAATTTGACTGAACTCCCACCTATTTTTTTCAAATAGTTTGTATAGAATTGGAATGAATTGTTCTTTAACTGTTTGGTAGAATTTTGATTCCATCTAACCCTGGAGATTTTTTCTTGGGGATGTCATTGATGGCTTGGTCAGTTTCTTTTTCTGAAATGGGGTTATTTAAACATTTCATTTATATTGCCAGAGTTTTTGGAATACAGTTGTACAAAATAACTTAGAATTATTACTTTAATTCCTCTTCATTCACTCTTTTATTTTTTGATGCTGATAATTTGGTTTTCTTTTTTCATTTTCAAAATCAAATTACCCAAGATTTATCTATTTTATTGGTCTTTCCCCCCCCAAAAAAAACCTACTCTTAGTTTTATTAGGTCAGTAGTTTCCTTACTTTCAGTTTTATTAATCTTTCCATTGATATTCAAAATTTTCATTGCTTTTTGATTTGGGGATTTGATTTCCTAGTTTTTATAATGTCCAATTCATGGATCTCTTCTTTATGTTACTTATGTAAGCATTTAGAGATGTAAAATTTCCCCTAATCTAGAAGTTTTGATATATTATCTCATTATTATTATTATTATTATTATTATTATTATTATCTTAGATGAAATTATTATTTCTTGATTTTGTTTGATCCAGTCATTCTTTAAAATTAGTTTTTTAAATTTGAGAATAAGGTAACCAAATTTTTAAAAATCAAGCTTTTTATGGCCCATTATTACACATAATTTTTTATTGCATTATAACCTGAAAGGAATGCATTAACTATTTCTGCCTTTCTGCTTTTGATGGTGAGGTTTTTTAAATTCCCTAATACATGGTCAGTTTTTGTGTGGGTGCAATATACCACTGAGAAAAAGATTTCTTTCTTGTTTGTTTTGTGGTTAAATTTATCTGATTGTGAGACCTGGAGGTTAAGATCCCTTTGGATATAGTTTTTGCCATCTCTGTCTTTCTGTAGTTCATTTAATTTCTCTATTTTGGATGCTATGCTACTTAGTATATATCTTTAGTAGTGATACTTCATTAACTATGGTATCTTTTAGGAAGATGTAATTTTCTTCCTTAATCCCTTTTAATCAGATTTCATCTTATTTATTTGTTTTTTCCTCTAGTTACATGTACATATTTATTCCCCAGTAGAAGTTTCTTTTGAAGGTAGGACCTTTGAGTTTTTGTCTTTAAAACTTTGTTCTGAGGTGGCTAGATGGTTCAGTGGATAGAGCACCGGCCGTGGTGTCAGGAGTACCTGAGTTGAAATGCAGCCTCAGACACTTAATAATTACCTAGCTTTGTGGCCTTGGGCAAGCAACTTAACCTCATTTGCCTTGCAGAAAGCCCCCCCCCCCCCCCCAACAAAAAAAAAAAAAACTTTGTCCTCAGTGCTTAGTATTGTTTTCTGACATACTTAATAAGTTGATTTGAGGAACTGATTTCTTAATCAAGATGGGGGAGCCATGCCTAATTTATATCTTGATCATAATTTTGATCCAAAGCTTTCAATTTCTTTTTTTTTTTCCATCATCCCTGGAAGAAAACAGGCCTTTTGATACCTGATTCATTTTGTGGACATTTTTTTCATCAAATCATAGAATCATAGTTCTAGAGTTTAGGAATCCTGTTTATGGTATTACTGTAAGTTTGGCTGAAACCTACCTGCTCCATGAATCCTTTTTTAATCTCCTCAGCTTCTAATTCCACCCCCCCCCCCCGAAATTACCCTTTATATAGCATTGTAATTGGTCTATCTGCCATAAGTTTTAAGTTCTGATCTAAAAATTGTTCCTTTGTGACTTTGGACCAAGTTATTGCTTTTCCTGTAAATTGGCATGGGGGGTTGGGATAGGAGTTTGGGGCTGAGTGATAAAGCCTCTCTGTTCACTTGAAAAAAAAAACAACCTGTGTTCTGTGATCAAGTGCAATATAAGCAAAATCAGTTTTGTAACTCACTGTGCCATTAATCATTAATGTTGGGTGGGAATACTGTGATTTGTCAGTATTTCTATAACACACTATTTTCATCATCATTAAAGAAGACAGAATGAGGAAGAACATTTGGGTCAGATCAGATATATACAGAGGAAATCATTCCTGGGGAAAGACAAAATTTTGAAGTATTTTGTAGCATTATTACTCATCTTTTTTTAATTACTCATCTTTACCCACAATATAATCTATGTTTATATTATTGCCCAAATAGTCACTGAAGAGGGCATCAATAACTATTGAACTTTGTGTCTATGCTCATCTCTGCAAAACAAACAAAGAAATTTGGGTGAAGATCCAAATAAAAATTGTTCCTACTTGTAATATTATCAGTTAATACTAATTTTCTCTCTCCAAGCAAAATAAGACTTAATTCTTTTTATTAGAACAATTTCAAGGTAGTAATTATGTATTTAGGTTCAAGTTATCCCTTCATCTTTCTGTTAATGAATATACAGCCAACTCAAGTATTATGCCCTTTATATGTAACCTCTGATTTCTTTCCCCAAATGAGACTGACTAGTCTGGATTTTGTAGAATCTGATCTCAGAGGATATTAAGTTAATGGATTGAGAACTAAAAAAGGTGATTATCTAGCACATCCCTTTCATTTTGCAGAAAAAACTTGAGGTCTTTAGAGATGAAGTGATATGTATGATGTCAGATAGGGTAAAAATGATAGCACCAAGAGCATTCAGATCTGGTGCCCATCCCACTAGTCTTTGCTGCTCCCTCATGAATTGGGAACCAGTCCAGAAATCAGGTGAAATATCTGTTTTCACTTTTCATATGAGGAAGGAGGATAGGTTCTTTGCCAGTGATCACAGAGCTGGAAAGTATTCTTTTTCATTATTAAATTTATTTTTCTTTGTGAGTTTGTACCTAGCAGTAGCCTGTTCTTCTTAAGACATCTCTTCATACAACAGCATTTTTAATATATGTTGTTTAACTGTTCTGGAATTAAGTATATAAAATATTAATGAATGTATTAAAGACTAGGGAAAACCCAGTGGGGTATGGGTGTACATGCTCACAATTTATCTAGTTTTCAGTAGCAGAGGTGGGGAATCGAAGCAAAATTTTAGAGAAAAACTATTCTTCATGGCTGACTGCCTTTGCAGATATAAAATATTAATATTTGTACAAAAGACTGAGCCTCAGCTAAGGCTATGAAGCCAATTTAGATATTGGTGGGAGGGATAGAGGAGGACTGGTTCAGCAAAGCATCTCACAGAGCCAGCAAAACAATTCATGGTAGAATCACAACTGACTGAAAAGCAAAGACCAGGTTTGCTCCCCCCCCCCCCCCCTTCCCTCAGTAAATGCTAGAGTGGATTTTTTTTTTTAAGTTTTTGCAAGGCAAACGGGGTTAAGTGGCTTGCCCAAGGCCACACAGCTAGGTAATTATTAAGTGTCTGAGACCAGATTTGAACCCAGGTACTCCTGACTCCAGGGCCAGTGCTTTATCCACTACGCCACCTAGAGTGGATTTAATGATCATTATTGGGGTAGCATCAGTTTTTCTACTGTAGAGAGTATATGTACATCATCGTTAAAGATTGAATCTCATTTTCTTAGATTTTTAGAGAATGTGCTTTGACATTAACTAATTTTTTTGGTCCAAAGATTATAAGAAGTGTAGAATCCCCCCATCCATCAATCCCCCTTTACAGAAAACCCATGTGCCTGTGGAACATTTGGAGTTTGCCTTCGGCTTCCCTATTTTATAGAACTGGGGTGGGGAACCTTTTTTATGTCAAAGGCTGAAACTTAAAAATTAGCCTGCTATATGTGGTCAGACATTTAATTAATTCTCCCCTAAAAAAACCCTGATTTATTAAACTTTGAGTGGGACCTGCCCAGACCAAATGATTGTGAGGGCCTAACAATAGAGGATCAGAAAATGCTTAAGAGTTTTTTTCCTCCAATTCTGCAGAGTAGTGAGCAACAGAGTGGAATTCAAACCCAGGTTTTTTGATTCCTAGTCCTGCCTTTTTTTTTAAAGTATGACTATTCATTATATTACTGACTCAGAAATATCAGGAAGTCCAGGATATGCCAAATTTTTTTGCTTTTTTCTTTCATCCATTAGTATTTATCCTGTTGAAGATTTAATTTTAACTATGTAGTTAATATAACCGGACTTTATACTGTACCCCAAATTCTGTGATTTAAATTAAAAAGTTCTATGTTTTCTAATTGCTCTCTGGTTGAAGCATTGAGACTTGGAATAAGTGGCATCTGAGACTCCTTTTAGATCTAAATCTGTGTTCCTATGAAGCATTAATAGCCACTCAAGTACATATAATACCAGATTTTGTGTGTAGTGGTACTGTTTTAAAGGTATTTTTGTTTTTTCCTACCTCACTTCTCAATATCCCTTCCACAACTTCTGTAAAAAGTAGAAATGTAAAAGTGCATTAGCTTATGTTTTATTTTAAATTCACAATAAAGCTTTGATGTCTTTGTTCTGAGTTAATTTCCTCAGGCAACTACGGATCTGTCTGCTTGATTAAGTTCAAGAGGTTATCTCCCATTTATTGCATTGCAAGAAAAGTGTCTTTGACTCCTAAAAGTAGTGAGGTAGTAAAAAAAAATCCATGCATCAGCCCTTCCTACACAACATGACAACAAAAGGAGGTCAAAATTAATGTGTCAGTGATTTCATTCTAAGTTTTGACTTTTACCCTTGGCTTATGGTGTTAGTGAATCCCTTTAGTATGGCAACTAGTTTATTTATCATTGATGGATTTCATAGACCCTTGCAGAGTTACATTATTTAAGTTTTGTCTGTTGAACTGACTGCTTTTTCTTAACTTTAAAAAATGCTGTTTGAAGAGAGACGTTGTCTAATTCAAATAGTGATCAAGTTCTATTCATTACCCATAAGGACTTATTTTCATAGGGTTCTTAGATTGGTTATTCACACCGCCCCCCCAACACTCCCGATCTTAGATCTAAATAAATCATCTGAATTTTTTACCTTAAAATACACTATGATGAATATCAATGACAAGTCAACAGAAGTTTATTTATCTTCTCTATCTAGTCCTTGTAACAGTAAGTACTATGCAGCTACCATTTGTATGGCATTGATATAGATATATAGATAAATATCTGTATAAAATATATTTATATTTCAGACCTTGTACCTCAGTGCTTATATAGGGCCCTGCAAATACTGTCTCATTTAATCCTTGAGAGGTAGATAAAGATGAAAAGGAATAAGCATTTGGACAGAGACTACTAATGTCCTTCTGTGCAGAGTGCTTTACAAATAACTTGTCTGATTCTTACAACAACTCTCAGAAGGTAGATGGTTATTGTTTACCCCATTTTACAAACTGAGGCAAAAATATTAAATGATTTAAAGTTGGTCAAGTCTCACAAGCTAATAAATGTCTGAAGCCAGATTGAACTCAGTCTTCTATCTGTTTTACCAAGTTGCTGCCTAGGTCAATGAGTCAGTCAGTCTGATGAAAATCTAAATCTAAAGCTGGCTCAGTATTTGAATTTTTTGCTGTATCTGAACTCTCAGCATGAAAAACTAGGGATTTACAAAGGAAAATACTAAAATATAGAACATACTTCTTTTTTAAGATTTTATTTAAGTTTTACAGTTTTTCCCGTAATCTCTCCCCCCACCCCCAGAAGGTAATTTGCTAGTCTTTACATTGTTTCCATGGTATACATTGATCCATATTGAATGTGATGAGAGAGAAATCATATCCTTAAGGAAGAAACATAAAGCAAAAGAGATAGCAAGACAATGAGATAACAGGGTTTTCCCCCCTAAATTAAAGGTAATAGTCCTTGGTCTTTGTTCAAACTCCACAGCTTTTTCCTCTGGATATGGATGGTATTCTCCATTGCAGACAGCCCCAAATTGTCCCCGATTGTTGCAGCAATGGAATGAGCAAGTCCATCAAGGTTGTTCATCACCCCCATGTTACTGTTAGGGTGTACAGTGTTTTTATGGTTCTGCTTATCTCACTCAGCATCAGTAGAACATGCTTCTTAACCCTTATTCTTTTAGATTTTTTTTTTTTGCAAGGCAATGGGGTTAAGTGGCTTGCCCAAGGCCACACAGCTAGGTAATTATTAGGTGTCTGAGGCCAGATTTGAACTCAGGTACTCCTGACTCCAGGGCCGGTGCCCCTTAACTCTTATTCTTAAAAGGAATTTAAAAACTGCCTCCTGCAATTTTTCCACCAGCCTATGTAAATGATATTTCTGACCCCTGGTCTCACATTTTTTTGAAACTAATAATCATCTTGTAAACTACCCTTATGTTTATCATTTGTTCTGTTCCTCGGCTTCAGAACATTGAACTTTAGCTTTTGGTTATCTTCCAAGAACTGATTTTTTTTTTTTTTTTGATGATATGTCAAACTATGAAGTTTCAAGTGTCTCGGCCCTGTGCTAACTCCTGGAAACATAAAGGCAAAAACAGATCGTGATCTCAATGAACTTAGTCTTGGAGAAAACTGCGTATAAGAGCAAATAACTTTGTGTACTAAAAGTGACATTAGGTAACAGTTTTATAGATTCATTATGAATGTGTCCCCTATCTTCTTTTTAAGAGTTGTAGCACCCAATTTTTTTTATTTATTTTTTATTCTCATTTTGTACAATTTTTTTTGCATTAATAAAATATTCTTGTTTACAAGTAAACAAAATACCCCTCTTCCCCCATGAATATAGATAGACTTGCTTAGGTGAAAAAAGTAAAGGGGAGAGAAAAAAATTAAAATTAAAAAAATAATAGTAATAATTGTAGGTATGGCCAGGTGGCGCAATGGACAAAGCACCAGCCCTGGAGCCACGAGCACCAGAGCCCATATCCAGCCTTGTAAACCCAACAATCACCCAGCCATGTGACATGCAGGCTCCCCGATCCCCACTGCCCTGCAAAAACCAAAAAGAAGAAAAAAAAAGACCCAAAATAAAATAAAATAGTAATAATAGTAGGGGTGGCTGGGTGGCAGACAGAGCATTGGCCCTTGAGCCAGGAGCAACTCAGTCCAAATCCGGCCCCAGACACCCAAAGATCACCCTGCTATGTGGCCCCAGGCAGGCCACTCAGCCCCATTTGCCCTGCACCCTCCCCCAAATAATAATAACAAAAAAATGTGCTTGAGTCTTTGTTCCAACACCAACAACTCTGTCATGGGTGGATCTCACTCTTTATAAGTCCATCACAAAAGTTACTTCCATATTTTTCCACCATTGCCATTGCTGATCGCAACTCCCTCCTTTCTTATTTCTCCACTACCGTGTACTCTATTTTCTTTCTCCTTTCACGCTGACTCTGCTGTAGGGTCATTGGCTCAGCAGACAGATCCCTGGTCCTGGGGCCAAGAAGCCCTGAGCCCCCATACCACCCCTTAGGCCCGGAATCCACCTGGCCCCATGGTCCCAGACAGACCATCCAATCTCAGCCCCTTGCAAGAAGTAAAAAAGAAAATGTGTTATATCTGACCACTCTCCCCACCATGGTCCATCCTTTCCTCCATCACTCACATCCCCACCCCTTCCCCCTGCTCCCCTCCTTCTTACTCCAGATGCCTATACCCCATTGAGTATATATGCTGTTTCCTCTCCTAGCCACCTCTGATGAGAGCAAAGATTCCCTCATCCCCCCTTGCCTCTCCCCTTCCATATCATTGCAATAGCTCATTGTAATAAAAAAATCTTATTATATGAAATATCTTTGCCTATTCCCCCTCTCCTTTTTCTTTCTCCCATTCCATTTCCCTTTTTTTTATTGACTCCATTTTTACACCATATTTTATCTTCAAATTCAGCTTTCTCCTGTGCTTCAACTATAAAAGCTCTCTCTACCTGCTCTATTAACTGAGAAGATTCATATGAGTATTATCAGTGTCATTTTTCTATGCAGGAATACATGCAGTTCATCATCATTAAGTCCCTCATATTTCCCCCTCTCCTCCAATCTCCATGCTTCACCTGAGTCCTGTATCTGAAGATCAAACCTTCTGTTCAGCTCTGGCCATTCCAAAAGGAACCTTTGAAATTCCCCTGGTTCATTGAAAGTCCATCTTTTTCCCTGGAAGAGGACGGACATTCAGCCTTGCTGGGTAGTTCATTCTTGGCTGCATTCTAAGCTCTTTTACCTTCCGGTATATTGTATTCCAAGCCCTACAAGCTTCCAATGTTGTTGCTGCTAAGTCCTGTGTGATCCTGACTACAGCTCCATGATATTTGAATTGTGTCCTTCTGGCTGCTTGTAATATTTTCTCTTTGACTTGGGAGTTCTGGAACTTGGCTATAATATTCCTAGGGGTTGGTTTTTTGGGATCTCTTTCTCAGGGGGATCAGTGGATTCTCTCCATTTCTATTTTGCCCTCTGCTTCTAGAATATCAGGGCAATTTTCCTGTAGTAATTCTTTGAAAATGATGTCAAGGCTCTCTTTTCCTGATCATGACTTTCAGGTATTCCAATAATTTTTAAATTATCTTTCCTAAGTCTGTTTTCCATATCAGTTGTTTTTTCAATGAGATATTTCACATTTTCTTCTAATTTTTCTTTTTTTTTTCGTTTCGAAGTATTGATTCCTGATTTCTGGTAAATTCATCAGTCTTCCTGAATTCTATTCTTTGTCTGAAGGATTTGGTCTCCTCAGAGAGTTTTCTTATCTCTTTTTCCATCTGGCCAATTTTACTTTTTAAAGCTGCTGACTTCATTTTTATGTTTTTCCTGCATCTTTCTCCTTTCTTTTCCCAGTTTTTCTTCCAACTCCCCTCATTTGATTTTCAAAGTGTTTTTTGAGGACTGTCACAGCCTTAGTCCAATTTCTGTTTTTCTTGGAGTGTTTAGATGCAGCAGCTTGTGCTTCCTCATCTTCAGACTGAGTATTTTGATCCTTCTTGGGCTGATTTGCAAAATATTTCTCAGTAGTCTTCATTTTGTTTCTCTGCTTGCTCATTTTCCCAGCCTGGGCCTGGTTTTGGGGTGCTTCCTGAGCTTTTGGGACAGTCCCACAAGGGCCTCAGTGTGTGAGGCTCTGTCCTCCCTCCTGGTCTGTGAATGACCATAAGCACCTCCCTCTGCCACGGGGCTGAGGTGGGGGGGGCCCTGCTGTTCTATGGGGTGGCCTAGACTGGGATCAGGATCTGAATGTGGTCAGAGCCCCAGAGTCCTGTTCCAGGGGCAGAGGGCAGTCTCTCTTTCTTCACTCCCCTCCCTCAGCTCAATGGGCTCATGCCCTGGGGGCTCCTGCTTACAGGCCCCGCCTGCTTCCGTTTCCTGGTCTGGGTGAAAGACCAAGCTGCTTGCTGTGTGCCTTGGGGGCTGGGCTCCATGTGCTCACTCTGACAGAGGTCCCCTGCTGTTCCCCCACTTTTTGCCCGGTGCTCCTTGGCATGCAGCTCAGGAGACTCCCCTGTTGTTGTGAGGGGCTCTCAGCGCCCTGGGGCTGCCTCCGGGAGGCTGAAGTTCTTTCGCTCTGGTGGGCCGCCTCATGGATCCCGGGGAGCAGAGCCTTTCTGCTCTTTCCCAGGTTACCTTGAGTAGGAGAACTGCCTCACTGGGTCCCTTTGTGGGTTGTCTCTCGAAAGTTTAGGTAGAGTCCTTAGTTTATGAGTTTTTATCAGAGATCCTTATGCAGGTATGCATGCATACATACATACATATTGAAATCATCTACAATAACTTGATCCCCCAAGTTTTTAATAACAGTTTTCAAATTTTTGATGCTTCAGATCTAGCATGGACCCCAGATTTGATCTAATCTAATTTCCCATATTTTACAATTGAAGAAACAAGGTATGAAATTTTTTAAGTCATTTTCCCAAGGTTACATAGTAGATTAGTGATACAGCAAGAACTACAAATCCAGTTTTGCCAGTATTCTTTCCATTACACCATATTTCCAGTAACCCCTTTCAGCTTCTTTCACCATCAACACAGTGGCACCATTGATTTTTTTTCAGGTCAATTAAGGCATACAAAAAATTACAAGGAATATACACATACATGTGTATCTGTGTATATATGCATTTGTGCTTATATGTAGATATGTATATCCATACATATCTAAGAAGAGGAGATTTGAGGAGAAAAGACAAATGATATATTTTTAAAGGCTTTATATAAACCAAATTTAGCATTGCACTCCTTTTCTGTCAGTAATTAAAAACTTGACTGTCATCTAGCTTGCAGAACCATTGTAGATTTGATGCATTAGGATACCATTTACAGATGTTCATTTAGTACAGTCCTGCTGTACTCTTCTCTGGTCTAGTCAACATTGGGATATTCAATTTGGCCATCATTTAATAAGAACAACATTGATTAGCTGAAGACCATCTGAAGGAAAGTGATGTAGATTGTGAAGTGAATTCATAGACGCAGTGAATCTTCATCTTAAAGAAGAAAACATTTGAGACCATGATGCATAATAGTTCATGTGTTTGAAGGGATCTTACATGTAAGAGGAATTTAAATTGTTTTGCTTGATTCCAGCAAGCAAGCAGAAGCGAAATGGACATTTTCTTTTTCTCTCCTAACCCTCCCCCTCTCCCCACTACTTTATAGAAAACCTTGATGGTCACTTGTTGCATGGTCTGGACTAGATAATCTCTGCTGTGCCGTCTGATACTAGGATACTGCCAAAAATGATCAAACCAATTGTTTGTAACATTAGCCTAGAAGGCAGCCTAGGAAAGTTTGCCCCTTTACTGGCTCACTATGTTAGAGATTGATGAGTAATTATGACAGGCTAATTCTATATTTCATCATCTTTTGGAAAAGAAAAAATTTTTAAAGTGTCATTGTGGGATAATATGCAAGAAAATTGAGAGTCTTGGACTTTTCAACATTGCTCAGTCAAACTTTATATTTAAGAAGTAAGCAATGATTTAGTGATTTAGATCTCCCATTTATCTAAGGGGAACTCATTATTTGCAACTGATCTGCTAATGTACTTTGAGATCACACTGTAGTAGTGTAGTAATGCAGGTGTGTTCATGAGTCATTTTAAACCTGAAAACCTTTTCAGTGACATCTAGGAAAATTCCTTTATATATTCAGATAAATTCATAGTATATTTCTCTGCAACATGAAAAAATTTCAAATCTTGTCAGCTGCTAAAAGGATTTTCCTAAAGTTATCTAGATTGCCTAAATTTTTTATATTAGATATTGTTTACATTTAGTTTGACCATAAAAGAAATCAGAAAATATGACTCTTGGATGTTCTAAGATTTCTAGGATAGTTGCAGACTTAGAAACTAGTTTGGATTTTTTTTGGTACGTTTTTAATAGCATTTCCCTTCTTGAGGAAATACCATGACCTCAGATTTCCCAGACCTCTCAATCTGTAAATTATTAGGGAGATCTGTCATTCATTCGTGATTTACATAGACCAAGGAATAAAAACTTGCATCTCATGGTCTAAGGTTGGAGAGATTGGAAAGAAATTAAAAGGCCATCCACCTTAGCATTTACTGTCTCCTTTTATATTTTTGGTTTGTAACCAGCCTTCCATTAACTCGACAAGTTTTTGTTGTTGAGTAGTTTTCTTAGTCATGTCTGACTCTTTGTGACACCATTTGAAATTTTCTTGGTACAGATAGTGGAGTGGTTTGCCAATTCCTTCTCCAGTCATTTTACTGATGAGGAACTGAGGCAAACGGGGTGAAATGACTTGCCCAGGGTCACACAGCTAGTAAGTATCTAAGGCTGAATTTCACCTCAGAAAGATGAATCTTTCTAACTCCAGACCCAGAACTTTTTCCTCTGTACCACTTAATAGATTATAAAGTCTCTACTTAATTCTCTTTAAAACCAAAAGGTGTTTTTTTTTTCAAGTTTTATAGGCTGGTTGTTCATGATCATTGTCAGTAGGTTGAGAGTTAACCTCAGTGAAAATTGCTGAAAAATAGTATCTGAGGTCATCTTATATTTGAAATAACATGTAGTACAATATTATAAAATAGTACTGTGCAGGGTTGAAACAATTGATCCTTACCAGAAATATATGAGTTCACTCCACTCAGAGTTGAGGGACGGACAATATAAAGACAGTAACTATCTAGGGATCCTGATATAAAACAGTAAAGAGCAAGAATAGAGAGATTGCAAAGGCACATGAATGAACTCCTGTATTTTTCATGAAATGATTCAGGAGAATCACAGGATCATAGGTTTAGATCTGGAAAGGACCACAGGAAAAATATAGAATTGAAGTTAGATCAACACTGTGTTTTTTGTTAACAAAAGATTAACACAGTGTGGCTCCTCTGATAATACAGCTCACCAATGGAAAAAAAAAAACGGTATAAAGAACTGCATCAATAATTTGTGTAGTAAAGTACCCATCAAATTTTGTTATAAACAACTTAGAAACTCCCATAGAGAAAAATATAAAAATTCCAGTGAAGACCCTAGACATTTTTCTTAGGAAAAGGCTTTCACTAGTGCTTAGCATTGGTTCTCCTGCATTAGTTCAGGTCCTTGATTTCTGGAAACTCTGGAGGGCAGTGGTGTGTGTTTGACCAAAATGTGCCAGACTATATAACACCTTTGACTGAACTGTGCAGAGAAGGGAATTTTGTCTGTGAAAGAAACCTATCAGAACTAAAATCCAAGTGAGTGGTTGATTGTTAGGGGAAAAGGTACAGCTTGCGTGTTTTAATGACTAAAGTTTGATTTCATGCATTAAGTGTATGTCTAATTAGTGTTTTATCAGCTGTACTCATGCACCATGTTTTAAATGTAGCTCATTTTACAGATGAGGAAAATAAAGACCCATCAAAGGTAAAAAGATTGATCTAAAGTCACTAAGATAGTAATAAATAGGTACCTGAGTCAGGTTTTGAAGGATGTCTTGTCCTTTTCTCCTCCCTTTAAAAAATAGATGTAGAAAGAACTGAAATAATTGCAGTTTGTGGGAAGGAGCACTAAATTTGGAATTGGAGAGAACCTGGGGCTTAATCCCAATTTCCTTATTTTGTGACATTGGATAAGTTATTTAATATCTGTGGGTCATTTATTGGTGAGTTCCTCTGAGAATCATTTGAGACATCACCCATCTTCAGACTTGGCTTATAAGTCCATAAGGCCTTTCCCCTTGAGGTTTTGCTACCTACCCCACCCCCTTTGCCTTTTCAGCTCCCTTGTGTTGTCTTCCCCTATTGTAATATAAGTTCAGGGATTGTCATATTCCTAGTATTTAGCAGTGTCTATCATAGAACACCTAGCTATTGTCTCTGTCTCTCTCTCTCTCTCTCTCTCTCTCTCTCTCTTTCTCTCTCTCTCTCTCTCTCTCTCTCTCTCTCTCTCTCTCTCTCTCTCTCCTCTCTCCCTCTCTCCCTCTTCATAACATGATTGTGACTTTTCCAGTTTTCTCACATCTTGTTTTCCTCCCTGTAATCTAGTAATTTACTACTCCTTTCACAAGATATTCCACCACGAAAGCCTTTTTTTGATAAATTCCAACTGCTACTGTATTCCCTACCCAAAATACCTTGTATTCATTTTGTATATATTCTGTCCACATGTGTGTCACATTATTTTCTCTACTTTTTTCACTTTTAACATTGTATTTGTTTTCCAATTATATACAATAGTAATATGTACCCATCATTTTTTTTTTTTTGCAAGGCTCTGAATTCTACATTTCCCCCCTCCCTCCCCCCCCCAGACTGTCTGACAGTCTCTACATTGTTTCCATGCCATACATTGATGTAAATTGAATGTGAATGTTATAAGAGTAAACATATCCCCCCCCCCCCCCCCCCCAAGAAGATGGGATACCTCAAGAATAGAGAGAGAGGGAAAAAAAGGTACTTCAGTCTGTGTTCAGATTTCAATGGCTCTGTCTCTGGGATGAGTTGCTTTCTTTATCATAAGTCCACCAGAGAAGTTGCTTCAATATTTTACCCTTTGTTGCTATTACTAGCTGTACCTCTTCTCTATTTCTCCCCACTCTCATTTATTCCATTGTCTCTCTCTCCTTTCATCCTGGCCCTGTCCCAAAGTATGTTGAATCTGAATACCCTCTCCCTCAATCTTCCCTCTCTTCTATCACCTATTCCCCCATTCCCCCTCATCCCGTCCCTTTCCTCCCATCCTTCTCCAGGGCAAGACAGATTTCCTCACCTTATTAAGCTTGCATGTCTTTTCCTCCCTGAGCCATTTCCGATGAGAATGAAGGCTCACTCATTCCCCCTTGCCTTCCCTCCTCCTCTCACTTGAAAAACCTTTTTCTTGACTTTTATGTGAAATCTCTTAGCTTCATCTCCTTTTTGGGGCCTCGGTAGTTGAATTGTCTGTTTCTGGCAGCTTTTAGAATTTTCTCTTTGATTTGGGAGTTTTGGAATTTGGTTGTAATATTCCTGGGAGTTTTTCTTTTGGGATCTCTTTCAGGGGGTGACTGGTGAATTCTCTACATTTCTATTTTACCCTCAGCTTCTAGGATCTCAAGGCAATTTTGCTGTATTATTTCTTGAAAAATGAAGTCCAGGCTCTTCTCCTGGTCATGGCTTTCAGATAGTCCAATAATTTTTAAATTATTTCTTCTGGATCTGTTTTCAAGGTTGGTTGTTTTTCCAATGAGATATTTCACATTTTCTTGTAATTTTTGACTTTTAGTTCCATTTTGCATTTGAAGGAGTTATTTTCTTCAGAGAGCTTTTTTATCTTCTTTTCCAGCTGGCCAATTCTGCTTTTTAAGGCATTCTTCTCATTTGCTTTTTGTTTTGCTTTTCCCATTAGGCCTAAACTGGTTTTTAACAAATTATTTTCTTCAGTATTTTTCACCAAGCTTTTTTTTTTAGTTTTTTTGCAAGGCAAATGGGGTTAAGTGGCTTGCCCAAGGCCACACAGCTAGGTAATTATTGAGTGTCTGAGGTTCAATCTGAACTCTGGTACTCTTGACTCCAGGGCTGGTGATCTATCCACTGCACCACCTAGCCACCCCTCACCAAGCTTTTGATTTGGTTTTCATGATTTTTTCTGCATTGCTCTCATTTCTCCTCCCAGTTTTTTCTCCATCTCCCTTGATTTTCAAAGTCTTTTTTTGAGCTCATACATAGTCTGAGCCCATTTTCTATTTCTCTTGGAGGTTTTGGATACTGAAGCTTCAATTTTCTTATCATCTGAGTATGTGTTTTGATCTTCCATGGGACTAATAATTCTCTATGGTGAGATTCTTCTTTTTCTGTTGTTTATTTGCTCAGCCCAAGACTATTTTACAGCACTTCCAGGCTTAGAAGTTGTTTGGGGAGGGGGTTTGGGATATCCCACTGGGACCTTTATTCCTCCAGGGTCTTATGCTGTAGCCTGTGCTTTAATATGTAGATGACCACAGCACTGCCCTCTGCCCTGGGGCTATAAGGAGGGATCCAGCTATCTTAGTATGGAAACCCATACTACAACCTGGATCTGAGTGTAGGCAAACAGAAGAGTTCTACACCCAGGGAGAGCAGAGAAATCTCTGTAGACTTCCATTGATGTCTATGGAGGTACAGGCTGCTTTCTCCTGATTCGCTGCAGGTTCTGAGGCCATGCCTTTCTTCCCAACCCCCTGTCCTGGTGAAGCAGGAAGCTTTGACATTCTTCCCTCTCAGTTCCTCCAAAAATGTCATACCTCCTGCTATATACCATTAGATTGCTTTTCCTATCTACAGTTAATCTTTGATCCAATTTTAAATTCGATATGGTTAATAAAACAAGTTTCTTGCAGTATTTCTCCTTACCTCATTTAAACTTGGGAGACCAAGCTTACAGTTTGCTCAGAGCTCACTGTAGTGATTTGCAGGTTTCCTTTACCTAGGTAATTAGAATAGCATGTATGGGACAGCCATTATCTTAAAGAAATCATTTGTCTCTAGAGATCTGGGAGGATTATTCACTCTTCCATTTACACAAATTTCTTTATTGGTAGTGAATTTTACATGCCAATCCCTTCTTAGTTTTCTGTAGTAATGCTTAAAATTGTTAATTTTCAGTATACAATTAGCAACCTTGCTTAAATAGAGAGGCCTTTAATTTTATTTTATTTTTCTAGCAATTTTTAATGTTTTCTCTTGAAGCTTTTCAGGGGCAAATCAGCCAATCAATCATAGAACACTTCTATATACTCCAAATTGCTTAAAGACAATTACAATTAAGTTACTCCAGTATTTAGACAGAAGGGTTGTTAAAATCTTTTCTTTAACGATATATTGGGGGGGCAGCTAGGTGGCGCAGTGGATAGAGCACCCGCCCTGGAGTCAGGAGTACCTGAGTTCAGATTGGGCCTCAGACACTCAATAATTACCTAGCTGTGTGGCCTTTGCAAGCCACCTAACCCCCCATTGCCTTGCAAACCTAAAAAAAAAACAAAACAAACCCCCAAATAAAAATATATTGGAAGGCAAAATTTTAAGAATACTTTGGTATATTGTTATATCAATAAATATTAATCTTTCAGAGATATTGGAGTGCTTGTTTTTGGCTTAAGAATATTATACATCATTTTTGTATATCAGTGTTTAAACTTTCTACTCTAGTAGTGGAGTGAGCATTAATTTGAGTTTAGCCTACATGCGAATTTAAACTAATGAGCATATGAGTTTAAAATAATGAGAACTAGCCTTCTAACTTATAATTTTACCACTGAACTTTCCAAAATTTATGGTTCAGAAGAATTAAAATCAAGAAGGTCTTAATCTGACTGGAAAAAGGAAGTTAATTGTTTTTTGGATTCAGCCTGTGGCAGGAGCTGTTTTTATATCAGTCATATTCAGGTATTTTTCTTTTCCCCATTTCATTTTTCAGATGTTGTCCACTGATTCATACTGTGAGCATTTGCACCCCTATTTTCAGACAGTATAGTAGATGCTAAGGACAGAAAAAATGTAAAATCTCTGTGCTCAAGGAGTTTGCAGTCTATTAACTATCTTTTCTATAATAAATTAAATGCAAAACATACAAGGGTTCTAGTAGGATTCATGTAGGTGTCACATAGGAGGTGGCACTTGAACTGAGATTTATAGTAGAGGCATTAGGGCATGGGAAGAAAATCTGTGTAAAGGCATGAGATAGGAGTTGTTATGTATGGGTAGAATTGAGAAGTACAGCTTGATGGAATTATGGAATATGTGCCATATTTTAAGGAACTAAATTTTTTTTTAAATTTATTTTTATTAAAGATATTATTTGAGTTTTACAATTTTACCCCCAATCTTGCTTCCCCACCCCCCCCCACCCCCCATGGAAAGCACTCTGTCAGTTTTTACTTTGTTCCATGTTGTACCTTGATCCAAATTGGATGTGATGAGAGAGAAATCATATCCCTAAAGAAGAGAAGAGAAGTCTCAGAGGTAACAAGATCAGACAATAAGATATGTTTTTTTCCCCTAAATTAAAGGGAATTGTCCTTGCACTTGGTTCAAATTCTACAGCTCCTTATGGGGATACAGATGAACTAAATTTTTAAAAGAACTGAGCAAGAATTTTATTCCAGTAAGCAAGAGAACCACTGGAACTTGGTATCAGGATGAGATCAAACTCTGGGAAACCAATAAAGAGACTGTACAGGTGAGCTGAGATGAGAGAATGAACTAGAGTGGTACTCCTATGAGTTAAAGGAGAAATAGAGGGATGGATATGAAATATATAGTAGAAGTATAAACATCAAAGCTTGACAGCCATTTGAATAAAAGTAAGATCAGAGAGAGGGAAAAATTGGAGGATGTCTTCAAATTTTAAACTTGTGTCTCTGGAAGGAAGTCTGAATAGATAGTGGTTCCCTCTACTGGAAAAAAAAGTGAAATTAGAAAAAGGAATGGATTGTAGAATAGGGATGATAAATTCCTGTTTTATACATACTGAGTTTGTGATATCTCTAGGACTTCTATTTGGAGACTGATGGAGAATTAGAATTTTGAAGACACACATCTGGAAGTCATCCACAGAGAGATGATAATTGAACAGTTGAAAACCACTGAGATGGGGAACACAAACACAAATGGACATATAGATTCCCATATAAAAGAATGCTAAGATATACCCATATATACAAGGGGAGGAAACATAAATGAGAATCTGGAGGGAACAATCAGACAAAGAGGTATGTAGAACACCAGGAAAGTGTAATGTCCTAACAATTCTGGGGTGAAAAAGAAGAGCAGAGACTGTTTAGCAGGGTGAAAAGTGTTCAAATTCCATCAAATTGCTAAATTGCCTAATTTAGTAATTAGGGGATCATAAATTTGGAGAGAGTAGTGTGAGTTATTGCAGCTGTAAGATAGATGATTGTTACTCCTAAGTAGTATCCAACTCTTCCTTAACCCTATTTAGGGTTCTCTTTGCAAAAATATTGATTTGCCTTTTTTCTTCTTTAGGTCATTTTACAGATGAGCAAACTGAGGCAAGCATGGTCAAATGACTTGCCCCAGGGTCACACATCTAATAAGTATCTAAGGCAGGAATTAAACTTTTTGACTCCCAAGGATAGCCCTCTGTCCATAATGCTTGTAAATCCCTTAAAAATCCTATAAGTCCTTATCTATTGCAGGGAGCAAAATGTTTCAAACAAATCCCATCCCTGTTGCTTTCTAGGGTGAGAGAGACCAAAGGAAAACTGGGGAGGATTGGAAAGATAAATACCTTTAATTGTGCAGCCTTGGTGGTGGACAGCTGCAAGGTGAAGTTCATATATAACACTATCTGCATTGTCCCAAGTTTTCTAATCAGTTTCCCAAATTCCAAATCCACTTCTTCTTCTCATCGGATATGCTCCATGTCCTCCTGTTCACTGTTCACCATTGTCCCATAAGTAATGGAATGTCTGATCACCTCATGACAGTGTTTTCATCTTTTCCAAAAATTCATGTCAGGATCTCTCTAGACTCCAATGTAACTTCCACATAGCTGCTAAAATGATTTTCTTGAAACCTACATCTACCTAACCATGTCAATACAAGCTCCTCTCTTTTGACTTAAAAGGTTTTTCTCAGTTTGCCTTCACCTAGCTGCACTCCTTTCATATCTCTACCCTCTAGGATCCCTCTCTTTCTAAAAAACAGCATAAGCACCACCTTTTACTGGTAGCCTTTCCTGTTTTCCCCCTTAAAACCATTTTTTTATTTAATTCCATCTTTTTTTTTTATTTACATGCTATCCAAACAAATGGAATATAAGCTTTTTTCAAAGATAGGGTCATTTTGTGTCTTTTGAATCTCCAGTATTTGGTACAATACTGGACTCACTAACAAATGCTCATTATTTAACATTACGCTACAAATGCATTCTTACAGTTGGGAAGGAAGCTTAATGTGTACCTATTATGTTGATCGATTATCCAGCTTGTTTCTAGGTGCCAGCTAGGCCCTTGAAACTAGGCAGATGGAGGGAGCTAGACTAGGGAGACTAGTAGAGAGCTACATTAAAGAGGTAAGACCTGAGTCTATGATATGTAGTACCTGGGAAACAAAGAAAAAAATGAAACTGTCTCTGCCTTCAAGAAGTTTGCATTTTATTAGATTAAATCTACAAAATCCTGTTGATCATGACAAAGGTTTTCAGAATAAGATGCCCTGCCTCTGATTCAGTGTTTCATAGTCAAAAATTTAATGGAAATGGAAATTTTATACCTTATGGTTTCACTGAAAAGTTGATTTCACATTGACCTTTGGGGACTTCATAAATGTAGGTCAGTTTTTCTTTCTTGTGGTTTTTTGACATTTTGATGTATGAGGTTATGGAAATTTTATATATATGTTAAAGTTGGTCCTTTTTTTGTTAAATCACGACTAGGCTTGAAGAATGTTTCTCAAGAGTAACAGAAAAATTAAAATGCTTTCTTAAAAAAATTTAAAAACTAGCATCATGATTCCAATTAGATTTACTTACATTGAGATTTCATTTTCAAAATATGTACTAGAATCTAAACAGTTGAATTCACTGAGTTTTGCTTTGCTCTTAAGTGTTAAAAAGTATTTTTCTTTTGATTCATTTTGTTCATTCAGATCATGCCTATTGATTTCTAAAGGCTATGTGTCTCTATTCACACACACACACACACACACACACACACATACTCTGTGCATATATAACTAAGAACTGACATTTTCATTTCAAAACTTTTAAAGAATGTCCACAAATGTTCTTTCCCAGTGAACACACTATCTCAAGTTGGTTAATCACATAAAATGAATATATAATATAAATACTTGCAAGTTGCATAAAAAGAAAGATCCATAAACTATATGATTCTCTTATTGTAAAAATGTCTGCTTTTTCCCTATGATTTGAATTAGACCACTAGTGATTATTCTGAGAACATAAGAAATAAAATGCTTATGTTTAAAAAAATACTTTTTCAAATGTCAAGATATTTATAATTGACTGCAATTATAAATGCTCTAAAACCAAAGAAATAAGAAACTTTTTTAGAAAGTTTATAATAATTTCCAGAAACTCTAGGGTCCAAATTCTTCATCTGTATATCTTTTTTTTCTTCAAGAGCTCTTTGTATAGTAAATTGTATTGAAAAATGCTCTCCTTTAGTTATACTTACTTTATAGTCCATAAAACTATAGTTTTTGGTATCCAGTACAATATCAGATTTTAAGGTTCCCCTGGGAAATCACTTTTGAACTAATTCAGTTACTCATTAGGACCCTCTTCATTGAAATATCATCAAAATCCTACTGGTAGCAATATCCTAGTAGATACTTGGTTACTTGCAATTAAGTGCCTGTTCTAAAACAGTTAGTTAAGGGGCGGCTAGATGGCACAGTGAATAGAGCACCAGCCTTGGAGTCAGGAGTACCTGGGTTCAAATCCGACCTCAGATACTTAATAATAATTATTATCTAGCTGTGTGGCCTTGGGCAAGCCACTTAACCCCTTTTGCCTTGCAAAAAAACCTAAAAAGAAAAAGAAAAAAAAAGAGTTAAGTATGGCAAAGTGTTAGCCCCTTGACTAGTTGTTGTTATATGCTTCTCCCAAAATTTTATATATATATATGTATATATATATATATAAAGATACCAGTAACTGAATAAATTATTCTTCCTGCATCATTCTGTTAGTTATGATACTAAGAAAACTCCATGGATAGTATGGATACATCATGGTGCTGTAGACCAAAGCACCACAAAGACTTGGACATGACTGAACAACAACATAAGTTATGACCTTCCTGTGAAAGTTTTTCTAATGATTATCACAGTATTCTAAACTTAAAAAGAATTCCTTGCATGAGCAGTTGAATGAAAACTACCGCTCCCTCCAATCCCTATTGCTTAAGCCCCTTCCTTATCACTTTAGAACTTGGATCTTTTGGACCAGGAAGTGCATTGATCAGAAAGGCTTCAGGGGAGTTCTTTTAATTCATTTAAAGAAATTAGAGACTGCTAGAGCCTGGAATAAAATGATGACTTCTGCATGGATTGCATGAGACCATTTCCAATATTTTCATGACTCTTAACGACAGATATTCTTATAATTGTCCTACTGTTCATCTCTCCAGAATAAATTTATCTTTACAAGGGTCTGGTTTATATGAGTCAGAATAGCACAAATTTTAAATTATAGGTCTAATTTAGATCATTGACCCTTTTGAAGTACAGAAATAGTGCTGAATTGTTTCTGAATAACACTCTAGCCCTTCATTTTGAGTTAAAAAAAAAAAAGAAAAAGTGGGTACTTAGAAGTCCAATTGCTGTTTGAACACTTTGCCTCTCAGTGTTCTCTCCATAGTTTACTTCTTTTTCTGATGAGCCAATTTTGATTTTTTTCATAGTTTCAGTATTGATTAGATTATAATATTTGAAGGGTGGGTACAAGTAACATTTCTGAAAACTGGAAATCTCTAAGGGTTGAGAATGGTGATGGTTGGAAGTTGCTAGAAATTTACTTTGAAAAGTAAAAACTGACCATTTGATCTCAGTCAACTATTTGTGGGGACTCATTGTCATTGATATAGTCAGATTGTTAGGAATGGAAATACCTTGAATCTTGATTCTTGGTATTTATTTTAGCTACTGAGCAGAAATGATAGTTTCCACTGAAATTAGAGGGAAAGTACAGCTTTTCATTTAGAACCATGAAGATTCTCATCTTTGGCTTGGTTTGTATTGACCCATTGGCTTTTGGTGAAAAGCCTCATGACCTTTTATTTTATTGGATGCAGATATTTGAAAATGTGAATCGTACTGACAAAAATGAAGCAAATGTACCATTTTAATTGGATTTGTGAAGAATGTGGAAGAAAAATTAGTTTAAAAATGGATTTTTTTTTAAATGGCAGAGTTCATTAAAGGACCCTAAGAGTTTAAGTCAAAATAGACAATGAAGAGAATTTGTAACTAAAGGGAAATTTTTCCCTTTTCTCCCATTCTACACTTTATTTTTTTAAAATCCTCCAGCCTTATCAGAATGTTTTTACATTTAACTTTACAAGGTTGTGATTCACAAATTTCTCAATCTTGGTAGACTTTACTCATATCATAATATATTTGTTTAGAGTGTTAGAGATTTATTGGTTGCCAGTAGAGGAACTTTATCATTGCTAGGTTGTCAACATTGCCCCTTCACTAAGTTAGATTATTTCCTGAAATCCAACAATTGGGAAATGTCTGAATGTAAAAAATTATTATTTTACCATAAGAGATGATAGAAGGGATGATTTTATTGAAAATATAGGATGACATATTTATATGAACTGACTTAGAGGAAAATGAGCAGACCCAGGAAAGCAATTTTTATAAAAACAGTAGCATTCTAAGACAGACAATTTTGAAAAACTTAAGAACTTTGATAAATGTAAGGACCATCAGTTATGATTTCAGAGTACTCAAATAGCCATGCCACCCCCCCACCCCCCGAGAGAGATGAATCTGCATTCAAGATACAGAATGTGACATAGATTTTTGGACATATTCCATGTGGGAATTTCTTTGCTTTCTTATGTAAATTTCTTGCAAGGATTTATTTTTCTCTCCCTCCCCTGCCCCCTCCATACACTTTTTTTAGATAGGGAAGAGGTGATGGACACAAGTTTCCAAACCTTCAAAAAATGAGAGAAAAAAAGAGAAAAGAATAGAAGGAAAACTAGAGTCACAGACAAGCAGAAAACCTTTGAAAGTTACACGTGGAACTAATACTTGAAAACAAAACAAGCTTTATACAATAAAAATTCTGTTTTATGTTTAATAATCCCCACCCCTCTCTTTTACAAAATATATGTAAGTGTTCACTTTAAAAGTTAAGTTCAGGATGTTAAAAGATGGAAAAGAAATCACATTTTTGGATTTATTTCAGAATTTCTCAATGGTTTTTATCCTTCTTTTCCCTCTTTCCTCCTCAGCATGTTGTTCTCTACATACATCATCTTTCTCAAATCAGTTATCTCTTCTGAGTTTGTGATTCTCCTCTCTCCACTCTCCCATTCCCTCTTTCTCCCCTTTACTCTTTTTTTTTTAAATTTTTTTATTTTTGCAAGGCAAATGGGGTTAAGTAGCTTGCCCAAGGCCACACGGCTAGGTAATTATTAAGTGTCTGAGACCGGATTTGAACCCAGGTACTCCTGACTCCAGGGCCAGTGCTTTATCCACTGTACCACCTAGCCGCCCTCCCCTTTACTCTTAACTAGCTTTAGTACTTTACCTCTAGGTAGGTTATTCTATTTGGTTGCTTCATATAACATCCAATTATACACCAGGAAGGTAGTGCCTACTCTGATATCATTCTATTCACCTGTCCTGTCTCCCCAATACACAAGTTCAGTTGATCAATTGTATCCAACTCTTTTTGACTTTATGACCATAGCATGCCCAGACCCTTCCATCCTCCACTATCTCTTGGAAGTCTGTCCAGGTTCGTGTTTAATGTTTCTGTGACACTATTCATCTCATCTTCGACTTTTGACTTCTATCTTTCTCAACATCTTGGTCTTTTCTCATTATTTGGCCAGAGAATTTAAGCTTTAGCTTGGATATTTGACTTTCCAGTGAATAGATTGAATTAAAATTTTTAAAGTATTGACTGATTTGATCTTCTTACAACCTAAGGAACACTAAAGTCTTCTCCAACACTACAATTTGCAAGTGTTGATTCTGAGGTTTTCCAACTTTCCTTTTATTTCAACTCATAGCTGTTCATTCCTTTTTTAAATTGATTTCTTTATTTTGAATTTTACAACCCCCCCCCAATCTTGCTTCCCTCTTCCCATCGCCCACCCCCCAGAAGGCAGTCTACTAGTTTTTACATTGTTTCCATGGTATATACATTGATCCAAGTTGATTGAGATGAGAAAGAAATCATATCCTCAAGGAAGAAAAATAAAGTATAAGAGATAGCAAAATTATATAAGATGACAGCTTTTCTTCCTGAATTAAAGGTGTAATAGTCTTTGGTCTTTGTTCAAACTCCACAGTTCTTTCTCTGCTCTGGATACACATGGTATTCTCCATCGCAGATAGCCCCAAATTGTGCCTGATCATTGCACTGATGGAATGAGCAAGTCCATTGAGGTTGATCATGACCCCCATGTTTATGTTAGGGTGCACACTGTCCTTCTGATTCTGCTTATCTTGCTCAGCATCAGTTCAAGCAGATCCTTCTAGGCTTCCCTGAATTCCAACCCTCCTGGTTTCTAATAGAACAATAGTGTTCTGTCATACACACACACACACACACACACACACACACACACACACACACAAACAAACACACCACAGTTTATTAAGCTATTCTCCAATTGATGGACATTCATTCAATTTCCAATTCTTTGCTACCAGAAACAGGGCTGCTATGAATATTTTTCTACAAGTGATGTTTTAACCTTTTTCATGATCTCTTCAGGGTATAGACCCAGTAGTGGTATTGCTGGATCAAAGGGTATGTACATTTTTGTTGATAACCATTCATTTCTAATTGAAAATCCATAACCTTGATTATATGATCCTTTGTCAGTGTTATGAAATCTTTGCTTTTTAGTTATCCAGATTTTCCATGGTTTACCTTCCAAGATTCAAGTGACTTTTAACTTAATGATTCTAGTCACTCTCTGTAAAGATCTTAGAGCCCAGAATATGAAATCTGAGACTGCTACCATTTATTCTTCCTTTCTTTGCTAGAAAGTGATGGGGTCCAGTTGTCAAGATCATAGTTTTTTAAAATGTTAGGCTCCAAGCCAGCTTTTTATACTGTCTTCTTTCACCTTTACCAAGAGATTTCTCAATTCCTCTTTATTTTTTGCTACCAGAGTGGTGTAACCTGCATATCTGAAACTGTATCTCCTAACAGCCTTAATTCAGACTTTTGATTCATGTGGTCAGCTATTTTCCATTTTGTACTCTGTATAAAAGTTATATAATAAAGTAACAGTATACAGCCTTTTCCAATCTTAACCCATTCACTTGTTTCATATTCAGTTCTAACTATTGCTTCTTGGCCTTACATGCCCTAATATTCCTATCTCTGATGATTTGCCACATTTTATTATGAGCCACACTGTTAAAGGCTTTAGTGTAGTCAATGAAGCAGAAGTAGCAGAAGTAGATGTTTCTCTGGAACCTCCCTTGCTTTCTCTGTAATTCAACAAATATTGGCAATTCCTCTTCCTCCTTGGAAAAAACTAGCCGGTTCTTCTGGTAATTCTCAATTGTCATATTACTGAGTCTTAGTTTGCAGAATTTTATTTTGTTTTGTTTTATTTATTTTTTTTTAGTTTTTGCAAGGTAATGGGGTTAAGTGGCTTACCCAAGGCTCAAACAGCTAGGTAATTAAGTGTCTGAGGCCATATTTGAACTCAGGTACTCCTGACTCCAGGGCCAGTGCTATATCCACTGTGCCACCTAGCTGCCCCTAGCTTGCAGAATTTTAAGCATAATCTTTTTGGTGTGTAAAATGAGCTCATTTCAAAAATTGGAATATTCCTTGGAATTGCCTTTCCTTAGAATTAGGATTTGGGATTGGGATTGGGACTGATCTTTTCCAATCCAGGTCACTGGTGAGTTTTCCAAATTTGCTAACATATTGAGTGCAAAACTTTTAAATAGCATCACCTTTTAGGTTTTTAAATAGTTCAGTTGTATTCCATCACCTCCACAAGACTTACTGTTATTGTTAGCAATACTTTTTTTTAAGGTTTTTTTTTTCTTTTTTGCAAGGCAAATGGGGTTAAGTGGCTTTCCCAAGGCCACACAGCTAGGTAATTATTAAGTGTCTGAGACTGGATTTGAACCCAGGTACTCCTGA
This sequence comes from Macrotis lagotis, assembly GCF_037893015.1. Lineage (NCBI taxonomy): Eukaryota > Metazoa > Chordata > Mammalia > Peramelemorphia > Peramelidae > Macrotis > Macrotis lagotis. The sequence goes on from NC_133662.1 coordinate 11,609,932, forward strand.
CTCCGAGGCTGGTGCTTTACCCACTACGCCACCTAGCCTCCCCAGCAATACTTCTTAAGGTTTACTTGACTTCACTCTCCAGGATAGACATCCTGTAGGTCAATGTAGGTCAATAACCACACCATATTGGTTATTGATGATAACATCTTTTTCTATAGTTCATGCCACCTCTTCTTAATTTCTTATGATTATAAAACTTGTCAATCAACTTTCCTTCTTAATTCTTCTTTTAAAAAAAAAGCCCATATATGCATCCTACCTGGTACAAATGCTCCTTTACTTAGTTAGAATTTCCCTAAAAAATCTCAAATTGCCTAATTAAATCTAATATTCTTAAGGACAGAGACTTATCTCATTTTGATATTTGTGGAGTACCTAGCATTTTGACTCATTTTGACTTTGGGTACAGTTCTCAAGCACCTATTTTTACCTTAGTGGGGTCTAACTCCAATATCCATCTAGCCAAATAGAACTAAGAGCATTTGAGCCTTGGACAATATTATTTCTGACAGGAGTGGACCTGCAGAAAGAGTATGGAAACTATGGCCTAGATGACCCTTACAATGCTGAGCCAGATAGATTAGAATGAAGAGATCTAGATCCACTGGACGTGTGTGTGTGCACATCAGTGTGTCTATGTGTGTGTGTGTCTGTGTGTCTGTGTCTGTGTTTATGTGACTGTCTGCTGTCTTTCTGTTAGTTTCTGGATCCAATGTATAGGTAGGTATATGTGTATTTTTTTGTTTCTAAATATGTCTTGAGTTGAAAATTTCCTTGCTTTTTCTTCAAAGGCTTCCCTGTTATCGCCAGTGAAGACTAAAATCTTATTGTAATCTAGACAACTTGGGGATCCTGGCATCTTTCTGTTCCTTTACTCTTCCTTCCCTTCTCATGCCACACTTATGTTCATGGTTGTAATGAGTAGATGAGAGCAGTTTGTTCGAATGGTCAGTAGGGAAACTAAAGTAGGTGTTGTAGAGTGTTTAGAGCTTGTCAGATATTAGAGATCCAAGTTCATCCACAAAATTCCAGACCTCAACAGTAATCTTGACTTTTGTCTTGTTACTTGAATTAAGATGGCTAGAAAAGAGAATGAGGTGGATGACTTTGGGCAACTCTGCATTCACATACAAGTCCTCTTCAGAAGAGAACAAAAAACATATGGCTATGACAAAGACAGATTAAACAGAGATTGGCCTTGGTCCTCCTCCAGTGCTGAAAGGTCTGAAAACTAAAGTACTGCCACTATCTTGTAGGAGTCTTGGGTTTGCAGGGATACCTGTCCTCACTCAGTGGCAGCACCAGTTCAGGCACAAAGGTACTATGTTGTCAGTGCCACCATCTACAAAATTATTCAGAAACCAAGAGACCGGGTGTGCAAACTTTGGGAATTCTGCTTCCACTTGGAGTGTTATCTGCTTGGACTCCAGGAAGTATCTGTGGAGTGTATGGTTTAACCCTATACCAGAAATCTGGAGACTATAGTGATGGGGTCTTTGCTTCTGACTGGACCTGAAAATTTGGCTTTGAACCATTCTCCACTTAGCAAGCTTTCCTTCTGTAACCAACACCATTAAGAACATAAGCTTCATAATATTATACCATTACCATTGTATCTCATACTTTGCTTATCTAGTTCATTGCTTTAACAAAAAGTGTTGCTATAAATATTTTGGTGCAGATGAGGCCTTTCTGCTTGTTGTTGACCTCTTTGGAATAGTATATGTCTAGTAAAATCTCTGAGTCTTAGGATGTAATTATTTCTTCATTACCTTTTATAAGGTGATTATAAATTAATCTTATATGGGGGTTAATGCTGTTTTTGTGACAGTTTGAGCTAAAAGAAATGGAAAATATAAAAATGACATAGTATGTGTGTATTTCTGTACATGCACATGTATACTCTCTCATACCTAATCAGTCTTGATGTTTATGCTTGGTGTTTTGATGCTGAGTACTTCCCCAGTATGAGTTTGTACCTTAGGTTTGATCCCCTCCCAGGATTCTCTTGCTCTCTTTCCCCTACCCTAAATCCCCCTCACCCCAAAAGCCAATATGGAGAGAGCAGGGAGGAAACTTACTAAGTTAAAATGCAGGAAATTTTGAATTAGCCAGGTTTAAGTTATTTGATATTTTTGTGTTCACATCTGGACCTTATTTAAATCCTGGAGAAAAGTGATTCTTTTAAACTGACATAGTATTTTAAATAAGTCAATATCAACTAAAGGTCTCAGTATATTAAAATACTTGAATCTTTATGAAACTGTAATAGATTCTCATATAACCTAGTTTGCATAAATTTCCTCATGTTCTTCCCTATACCCTTTAATATCAAAGCCTTAACAGTAAGTGTGGGGAATAATAGATAACCAGATCAGTGGTGTGTGTTTTTAGTTTTTTCATCTGAAACCCAACTTCATGGGAGCCTAGTCTAATTTACTTCTGACCATGGATGGACTAAAATCAACCCGACAGTGTATAAGTTTGATTTTTCCAACTTTTACTTTTATTGAGTAACCCATGTCATCTCTTGCTATGATAGATAATTCATAGAACACACTATATTGTTGAGTAGATAAAATTGTAGGACAATACCAGTATCTAGATGTAAACTATAAGTTTAAATTTTTATCAAGTCCCTTCCTTTGTCTGCTGCTTAGTTCCTTACCACCACCACTATCACCCTTTCTTTTTAATCTTTGTAGTGCCTGAGCTGTACTTTTTGCTAATTTTACTTGGCTGGCCATTCAATTTTATATATTTATTTTCATTTTCTTTGTTTTGTTCTAGTTATTATTATTTTTTTTTTTTAGGTTTTTGCAAGGCAATGGGATTAAATGGCTTGCCCAAGGCCACACATCTAGGTAATTATTAAGTGTTTGAGGCTGGATTTGAACTTGGGTACTCCTGACTCCAGGGCCAGTGCTTTATCCACTGTGCCACCTAGTCACCCCCCCTTGTTCCAACTATTTTAATTACATATTTTCCAGAAGTCTTATTTTCCAAGTTAAAAAAAACCACATCTTTTTTGTAGTTTGACTACAATGAAAAAAATATCTTATGCATGGTATTGTCATTCTGATGGATTATTTCTTGTTTGCTGTAATGTTGCCATGTTAATTTATGCCCTGTAAATTAGTTATGACATATAATTACTTGGGAAGTGTCATAGTCTGTACAATCAGTGGTGGGAAGTGAGCAATCTTCAAAATAACTGGGTTTTTTTGCTATTTCACACTTAGAAGCAAGTTTCTGTAGGTGTCAAGTCAGCAATTTATTAAGCACCAGGCACTGTATAGCTTCAGTGGTAACCTAGATTAAATAACCAATTACTTGCAGGAGTTTGAATTCGGAATTATCAGCAACAACATTCATTTCTGATTTGGTTTATATTTTTATTAATTTCATTTTTATCTTATTTCTCCAGTTACATGCAAAAACAAGTTTCAACATTCACTTCTAAAACCTTGAGTTCCAAATTTTCTCCCTTGCTCCAAACTGCACTCCCTCTCATTGAGAAAGCAAGTTACTTAGTATAGGTTAAAAATGTGTAATTATAAAAACATTATTGTAATAGTTACGTTGTGATGGAATCAATGTAAACACTAATAGAATACTTTCTGTGGGGGGTGGGGGACGGAAGCAAGAATGGGGGAAAAATTGTGAAATTCAAAATGAATAAACTCTTTAAGAAAAAAATAAGTCATGTTGTGAAAGTAAACATAACCCTCCCCTGAGAAAAATAAAGTGAGGGGAAAAAAAGCATGTTGAAGTCTGGATTCAGACATCATCAGCTCTGTCTTTAGGATGGATGATATTCTGTATCGTATGCCCTCACGTGATATTTTGGGTTGCAGCATTGTTGAGAAAAGGTTGGTCATTCACAGCTGATCATACTGCAGCATTGCCGTTACTTTGTATAAAGTACATTTCCTATTGCATCTGTTCATGTATGTTTTTTACTGAGAGCATCCTGTTCATCATTTCCCATAATAGAATAGCATTTCCTCTCAGTCACATGCCACAATTTGTTCAGTCATTCCCTACCTTCTGGGTATACCTTCAACTTCCAGCTCCCTACCAAAAAAGAGCCACTTTAAATATCCCTATACATAAAGATTATTTTCTTCCTATATTTCATCTCTTCAGGAATATAGATCATTATAACAGTGGCATTAGTAGATCAAAGGGTAGGCATGATTTTATAGCCCTTTGGGCAGAGTTTCAAATTGCTCTACTTAATTAAGTTTTTGTACTTTTTTCTATATTCCTTCCAACATTTTTCATTTTTTTTCTTTCTGTCATATTAGCCTATCCAAATAGGTATAAGGTAGCTCCTTATATTTTTGAAGAAGGATTGAACTTCTAGGCCATCATATCAATTTGTTAGTGCATTAACATTATTGATCCCTACAGGCAGATTACAGTAGTTGGTAGCTTAAGCAGTGTAATTCTAAACAATAAAGAGAAATCTTGAGAAATCTTTTGAGTCCTGTGAGTACTTGGTCATACTGGATGAATAATAAGAATAGTATTATTGCTAACATGTGCCCAGGAATAATTTATACTAACATTATCTGTGTCTGACAGAGGTGGCTAATATGTGTACATTAAGAGTTAATTAAGAGTCTCCTTTCTCATAAAGAAATCAGTTTTGCAGTAATTTTAATGAAAGTCAATGTTCATGGGAGAACTTCATGTTTTACCTGCACCTTGAAGTTTTATGAATTTAGGAGAATGGGTGAAAGGTGATGTTTTGATGTTTTGTCCTTTGTTCTCAACAAAGACCATGACATCAGAGGATGTAATGCCATGGAAAGCACATGAATTGGATCTTAGTTAGGGGTTGCTGTGCTAAGTTTACCAGCCTCACTTTCTCCTCCAGAGCTATCAGGGTTCAGTAGTGACTAGATGTGAATCAGGACTGGAGATGGCCCTAGTTGTGAGACAATCAGGGTTAAGTGACTTGTCCAAGGTCACACAGCTAGTAAATGTCTGACATTGGATTCAAATTCCTGTTTTCCTGACTCCAAGACTAGTGTTCTACCCAGTGCACCACCTAATTGTCTCATAAGGAATGGAGGTGAAACCTAATTCACCACTGTTTAATTATACCATTGTTTACCTATGATAGCAAAATGGAAGAAAACAGGTTCTTCAATGTAGCTTTTCCAAGTCATTTGAAATAATTTGATTAGTAAACCAAGAAATCTTGAGAGCTTTATTAAAGATCAGGTAGGAAGCAATTTTTTTTTTAGTGAAAAATGTAATGCAGGACTTTCAACTTTGAAAAACTGGAATAGTTATAGTACCAATTCAAAATTACTCCAGTCAAGGCAAATTTCCCTTCAAGGATCTTATATTAAGTTGTTTAAAGTGTTTATTCATTTCAACTCTATTGGTTCTTGCTAATGCTTCTTTTAGTTTACTTTTGTTGAAGCTATTAACTGAAGTTAACACCCAGCTACAAGAATTTTATTAAGATTGTTGAACCCAAAGAGCGAGATGGAGACCAGAATTTGATAAGTTGGGAGATCTTTAATATTCCTGGGGACTGTCTGGGGATAAAGAATACCCAAATCAGACAGTACCTGAGTGTTCAGGGTATAGGGTTTTATAGTGTGTTGGGGGGGGGGGTACTGAGAGCAAGCATTTTATAGTAGCAAAGACAGCAGTTAGATATATTTTCTTGTCATATTACTACAAACATGTAAACATATGGTTCAGTATAGATAGGGGACTAGACAGTGGGAAAGGGTCAGGGTCCCTGTGTTATGTCTTAACATGTTTCCTGAGACAGAGGGAGTCACAGATTCACGGGCTTCCCACAGGGTTGAGGGAGTGAAATTTACTATCTTTATGGTTCCAGCTGCATCTGGGAAGGGGAGGCAATCCTGGGAGGAAGCAGGAATCTTACAGATAAAGCAAGATAATTAGGCTAACAAGGGTGCTTTCTAAATCTTAGCTAAATTTATGGTGTATTTGTGACCCCAGGGTCAAGCATCTGGGTCCTGTCAGACTATAAACAATATTGATATTGTACTTCAAGATTTTAATCTGAAGGATAAAAGCTTGCTTTATAAATTGGCAAGGTACTTCTAATGGTTTTGTCAGTAACTTCTAAAAGTAACTCAGGGTTGGTGGACTTATTGCCAATTTTATAGGTCCAGAAGGCAAAGACCACCTACAGGTAGAAGAATATTTGAAACTCTTAACTTACTGGGGGTAAGAAGGAGGCCAAGCAGGAGTAATAGAGATAAGTCTACTATCACAAGGGGCCTTGATTTCTTCTTATTTATAAATGCTAGGGAAGGTAAAACCCAAACATCCATTTCCTTTTCTGTATATAACCATAATACTTTTTGTTAGAATCTTTTTAAAAAATCTTTGATCTGCAATTTATGCTTAGAAATTTCCAAAATTAAATTTCATTTGTGACATGGAATCAGGTATGATTTTTGATTTAATTTTGGCAGTGACAAATCTTTACTGTTGACTGTTTTCAAGCATTTTCAGGGTTGCATGGATCTCTACTAGAATACAGTAACAAAGATTTTTTTCCTTCGTTTTCTTTTAGTTTTTAACTTCTTTAAGGGCAGTCAAATGCAAGATAATATATGCCAGAAGTCAAAGCATTGCTGCAGGTAACATGAAGATTTCCATTATTTAGTGATCTACTTCTAGGCTGGGAAGGTTTTCATGTATCTGTATGACTGGTAGAATTATCATATCTCTTCTTTCAGCTTTAAGAAATTCAACTTTCTTCAAGTTAGCTCCTCCTTTAGCTGCCCTTAGTTTTACCTCAAAGTTCTAGTCTTATCTCTGAGTTAGCAGTTTTATTTGCAATGAATATGATTTAAAGGGTACTGTGAATGAGTTGAAAGTCAGAGGAGAGGATGGCTTAAAGGTGGGAGCAGCATGTGTCACCACAAGACCCAGAATGAAAAGACTAAATTGTCTTCACATAGCATCTTAGAATGTTGATGCTAGAAATTCTTAGAAATCATCATTAGGGATTTTTAACCTGGGGTTCATGAAGTTTTTTTAAATTAATAATTATATAGCTCTTTTTGTAGTGGCAAAGAATTGGAAAATGAGGGTCTGCCCATCACTTGGGGAATTAATGGTATATGGATGTTATGGAACATTATTATTCTATAAGAAATCACAACTGCTCGAACTATAAAGAGAAGCATGGAATGATTTACAAGAACTGAGTAGAGGGAGCAGAACCAAGAGAACATTGTATATATTATCAACAACATTGTGAGTTGATCAGCCTTATTGAATGTAGCTCTTCTCAGTAGTTCAGAGAACTAAGACAACCTAGGGGACTGTGGATAATGCTATCCCTCTCCAGAGGAAGGAAAAATAAAACTAAACTAAAAACCCTACAGAATCTGAATGAACATTATTCACTTTTTAAAAATTTCTCTTATGTATTTCTTTCCTAGCTCATGATTTTCTTTCTTTTCCCTTAATCCTAATTCTTCATTGAAAACGACTAATTTATAAACATGTTAAAACACAAATGTGTATGTACAATATTTACCTTTTTACCATTGAGGGGAAGGGAGGGTAGAAAAAAAATTATGTAACTTAAAAATATGCATATACATGTGGAAGAATGTTGAAAAAGTTTCGTAACATGTAATTGGGAAAATAAAATATCAATTGAAAAAATTTAAAAATAAGTATAGCTATATTGCAACATAATTTTGTTTCCTTTGTAGTCCTAATGTATTTATGTATTTTAAAACATTCTGAAGAGATCAATAATTTTCACAAGATTGCTAAAATACAAAAAAATGTCTAAGAACCCTTGATTGAGTCCGAATTTCTCTCTCTTTTTTTGCATAGACTACTCTGTCCTCTCCCACTTCATTGCATTTGTGCAGGCAAGTCTCTAGTGCCTAGAGCACACTCTTTTTACCTCTGCCTGTTGGAAGGATTTTTACTTTAGAGCCCAGCTACTACCTTTTTTTTTTTTTTGCAAGGCAATGGGGTTAAGTGGCTTGCCCAAGGCCACACAGCTAGGTAATTCTTAAGTGTATGGGGTCAGATTTGAACTCAGGTACTCCTGACTCCAGGGCTGGTGCTCTATCCACTGCACCACCTAGCTGCCCCCAGCTACTACCTTTTTAATGGTGATTTCTGAGATCTCTACCAACTAAACATGATTGCTTCTTCAAAAATTTTTAATGCACTTCAGTTTTCTTCTTTAACTAATTTATTTTTATTTTGGTTATTTAAATTCAGGTCATGGAGGAGTGCAATGGAAAAAGTACTATATTCAGAGCCAAAGAACATGGCTCAAATCTTTCTGGTTTTTGTACAGATAGATCTTCCTCCTTCAGATTTCTTATCCATAAAATGAGGGAATTGGACTCGTTGATTTTAGAAGTCTCTTAGAACTCTTTTCCCCTTTAAATTACTTGTAGGCATAGAATCTCATTTTTCATTTCTGTATCCCAAGTACCTAGTAGAGTGCCTTGTAAATACATTCAAGGCACTTAATAAATATTTGGATTAAATTAAACAACTTAATTACACTGATGCCTCAAACTATGAGACACTGTGAAAATTCTGAAATGTTATTTGAAAAGTGTTATGATGTTCCTTCCATTCTGTATTCGTTTTCAATAGAGAACCTGCCCTGGGGGGTAAAAATGACTACCAATAGAAACTTGAGCAACTACATCAGAAATCTCATTTATTGTCTGAGGCACCAAAAGAACTAGTGCATCCAGGGACTCAGAGATTAGGAACTGAATGCTTATTCCAACTGCTGAATGTTCTGGGAGTATATCTTATTTTTGAAAAATGTTAGGTTTTTTGATAAATAGTAAAAGGATATGCAGAGGAAATTTACAGATGAGGAATTCAAAGCAATGTAAATTCATGTGAAAAATTGGTCTAAATCATTACTGATTAGAGAAATTCAAATTAAAGCATCTCTGAGGTACCACCTCATATCCCTCAGACTGGCCAATATGACCAGAAAAGATAATGATTAATATTGGAAGGAATTTGGGAAATCTGGGACACTAATACATTGATGGTGGAGCTGTGAACTCATCCAACCTTTCTGGAGAGTAATTTGGAATTATGCCCAAAGGACAATAAAAATTCTTTGATCCAACAATACCACAACTGGGTCTGTATCCTGAAGAGATCACGAAAAAGAGTCAAACCATCACATGTTTAAAAATATTCATAACAGCCCTGTTTATGGTGGCAAAGAATTAGAAATCAAGTGAATGTCCATTAATTGGGGAATGGCTGAACAAATTGTGGTATATGTATGTTATGGGACACTATTGTTCTATTAGAAAGGAATAGAGGAATGAGAATTCAGAGAAGCCTGGAAGGATTTGCATTAACTGATGCTGAGTGAGAAGAGCAGAACCAGAAGAACATTATACACCCTAATAGCAACAAGGGATTGATGATCAATCTTAATGGACTCGCTTATTTCATCAGGGCAACAATCAGGGACAATTTGGGGGTATCTGTGATGGAGAATATCATCTGTATCCAGAGAAAGAATTGTGGAGTTTACTACCTTAATTTAAAAAAAAAAAAGTAATCTTATTATGTAATTTTGCTATCTCTTATATTTTATTTTTTCCTTAAGGATATGAATTTTCTCTCAACATATTCAATTTTGATCAGTGCATAGCATGGAAATAATGTAGACTATCAGATTGCCTTCTGAGGGGGATGGGGGAGGGAAGTGAGTGGGGGGGGATTGTAAAATTAAAAAAACAATTAAAAAAAAAGAAAATGTTGGTTTTTAGACCACAGGCCTAGCCTTATCCATTCAGACCAGCCCAGACATTGGACTGGACACCAAACCAAACTGAAACCACAGTTTCCCTCATATTTGGAGTGGAAAACCAGGAGTTCTAACAACCTCAGCCCCATTCAGAGCCATGATTAATCTTTCTAGAAGCTTGAAGGTCTCAGTCACCTTTTTTTTTTGCTCCCCATCTTCTCCCCCCCCCCCCCATTAACAAAAACTTCTTTTTATTCTTTTTCTCTGGCTTATTTTTCTGGCAATCTCTGAAACCTCTTATTGTACTCCATACCCTGCAATACAAGGTATTCTTTCTACTCTTCTTTGCCTCTACTTCTTCACCATCCTTTCTTTCTCATATCTGACCAGATTCAGCATTCTCTTCATTCCCCACTGCTACTTTTACTTCCCACCATCACTCAACCCTTCATAAGTCTATATCATGCAGTATAAGTCCTTGTTGCAGTCAACTACTAGCCTCTGTGTCATTTCCAAGGTTTTTAATTTCTGGCTTTCATGGTCTTCTCCCCATTTCTTATCTTTTTATTCAGAGACTCAAGAACCTACATTGGTGATCTCTCAAATATTTCATTAGCCTAGTCAACTCCTATGATCTTTTCACTTTGCTTTTCCCCTTAAGCAGAGATGATCACTGAAACTCTGCTCTCTCTGACTTTTCCAACGATCTCTTTAAAATTCTGTGACCTTTTTCTCGATCTTCATCATATTCCTTGCCCTCTGTGCAGTTTTTGATATTGTTAATTACTTTTTACTCCTGAATATTATTTTAGCTTGACTTCCATTATATTGCTTTCTACTAGTTCTCTTTCTTGCATTTAATTATTTTTCAGTAGGTTGCACAGTGGATAAGAGTTCTGCCAGTTCTGTAGCCAGGAAGACTCATCTTTAAGTTCAGATCTGGCTTCAAATATTTACTAACTGCATGACCCTGACAAAATTACTTAACTCTGCTTGCCTCAGTTTCCTTATCTATAATATGGGTTGGGGAAGGAAATAGCAAAATGCGCTAGTATCTTTGTCAAGAAAACTTCAAATAGGGTCAGACATAATTAACAAGTCTTGTTCATCTACCTCCTGTCTAAGCATGATTTTTCTCCAAGGTGTATCTTTTCAACTCTGCTTGCTTGATGATCTCATTTTTTTCCCAAATAGACTAACTTAATCCTGTGCATATACTTTCCAAATCTTTCTTTTTAAATACAATTTCTTGGTATGTCTTGTTTTTACAACTTCTAACTCCCCCCCCCCCCCATATCCCTTCCTTCTCCAATTTCTATCTCATATAACAAAAGAGGGGGAAAAATCGCCCAAACCAACAAATATTATGAAAAAAATACAAAAACATAGACAAGGTTCCTTACCCATGGATTTACTTCCTTCAAAGTAGGGAAGAGGGGGAGGGTGCCCTTTCATATCCCTTCTTTAAGACTATGCCTTTTCTTTATAGTTTTGAAATATTTACTTTCAGTTTTTAAAATTGTCTTTCCAATATCCAAATCCATTCTTTTTTCTGAACTCTTGCACCACATCCCTAGTTACTTGCCACCAATGTGGTACACCTGATATTTATTTCCAGTAGGATGTTGCATAGACACTTCAAAATCGTTATGTCTCATATTAATATTTCTGCCAATTTCATCCTTCTTGCTAATTTTCCTATTTCTGTTGAAGGCACTATCTTCCTTTTGCAAGTTTATAATCTCAGTCATCTTTTTATTATCTTCTTTCTCCTTCATCTGCCATCTACAATTAGTCACCAAACTTTATCTAAGTCTGTTTTATTTCAATGAATCTCTTGTATCAGCTTTGTTCTTTCTACCCCTATAGCCTCACCATACTTCTAGCCTATATCACTTTTCATCTCAATTGTTACTACAGTGACCTTCTAATTGATTTCCCTGTTTTTAGGTCCTTTCCTCTTCAGTTTTATGTGTCATATTAATACCTAATATTCTTAGGCAGACCTGACTATATTATCTCCTGCTCAATAAAGTATAAAGCACCCAGCCTGATATTCAAAGTAACCTCTCATTCTGATTCCAAGCTCCTTTTCCATCCTTATTTCATATTATTCCCATCACATATACTACATTTCTGGAACACTATCTACCTAGTTATTCCCCAAAGTCAACATTCTAGATTACTTCTTCATATCTTTCCACTGTTGATCTTCTTTGCCTGGAATGTATTTCCTCCCTTCTGTGACTCAGAATCCCTACTTTTGGTCCAGGTTAACTTCCTTTAGCCCAAGTTGGCAGTGCTTATTAAAGATTATTATCCTTATTAATCTTTTTATTCATATGTATACATATTGTTTTCTTGCAGTAGACTCTAGTGAACTTATTGAAGATTAGGTCTTTTTTCTATTTGTATTCCTACCCCCTAAATTATCTTGATATTTGTTGAATTATAAAGCTATATTGAACCCTACTCAGTATATAATGCTGTAAGGGAAGATGAAGATTACATGGTATATCTATGACTCACTCAGCCATTGTTCTTTGCAATCTCACTGTTAAATACTTTTAAAAAGATTATTATGGGAGGGCCATAAAAGATTATTGGCTTAAATTTGAGGTGGGGTAATGACAAGACAGATTTGAGGAAACAGTATCACAGTATTTTAATTTCATTTCTGTGATAACTTTTCTTAGAAGGATTTCAGGTACCTATGAATACCCGAGATAATGAGCATTTTTGAAAGGATACAACATTGAAGAATAGTCAGGAAGGAGAGTAGCATGAAGAAAAAGGCTAAATGTAGAAGTTGCATAGCAGCCATGGGATTTCAAGTTACTGTTGTTCAGTCATGTCCAACTCTTTGTGACCCCATTTGAGGTTTTTCTTGGAAAAGATACAGGAGTGGTTTTCTGTTTCCTTCTCTAGCTCCTTTTACAGATGAAGAAACTGAAGCAAATAGAGTTAAGTGATTTGTTCAGTCACTCAGCAAGTAAGATCAGGTTTGAATTTAAAGATGAGTTTGACTGACTCCAGGCCTGGCACTCGGGCCACTCTACTATCACCTAACAGCCCTTTATTTCATGCCATGGTAACTAGCAAATGCAACATCACATTGCCTTGGCTTATGCTATTGGGGATTGTCAGTCTGGTGCTAAGAATGGCAAGTGGCAAGACTTCACTAGCTAGGCCCCAGAATTCTGAGTTACTCTACTTTATCCTCACCAGGCACACCCAGCATTCTTTTCAACTTTAAAATAAACCTTTAAGATCTTTTGCTAGGTGAGGAACACAGGCATTCTAAATAATGAACTTGAGAAGGAAGACTTTACATGATAATAACATAGCAATAGCATTTATGTAGGGCATTAAGGTTTACAAGGCACTTTACATACCTTTTATCTTTAACAGCAATTTTTCTAATAAATGTAAGGATTGGTGGTAGAGGTATGGTGAATTGAAACTAATTAGCTCTAGTCCTTAATTTCCTTCAGATTTCTAGACTTCTCTTTGCTTTTTCTACTTTTATTTAGTTTTCTCCAGCCTTTTATGTATTTTTTTAGCCTCATGTATACTCTTTCTTTCTAACTTGAAGGAATTCCAAAGACCCATTTAAGAGTATCTTTTGCCACCCAGTGCATCTACAGAAATTCTTCTTGATTCCTTTGTTTTAAAAATGTTTGTTGATGCTTCTATAAAATACTACTGTTGCTTCCCAATAATCTCCACCCTGGATATATAATCAAGAATATAGTCAAGCAAAGGAACATATTAACCATCTCTGACTGGTAATACTATTTTCCCATCTATAGCTAATTATCTTTCTACTAAGAGGAGATAGATGTACTCCATTGGTTCTATGAATTGATACCATTTTCTCAACAACTTCTTATCCTCTATTTAGATTTTCAGAAGAAACAACCAGATGATGACTCCACTCCCAGTACAAGCAACGGCCAGTCAGATTTGTTTTCCGGAGAAATGAGCAGTGACAACAGTAATACCTCTTTAACTACACCAACCGTTAACTCCAACCAGCAACAGCTTTCAACAGAATTGAATGTAACTTCCACAGGCAAAGAGGAGTGTAAGTCCCTAACTAACCCCTGATGCTGGAGGTGGAAATAGCCTATGACCAGTACTTCTCCTTTGTTACTCAAATCCAAATAGAAATACAGTAACTCTTTGATTGGAGAGGAAGTAGAACAAGAAACCTAGCCCAAGAAATCTGTCAGTTATAAAGAAGTTGAACAGGGTTAGGAATAGATAAGGACACTCCCCCCACCAGTGCGAGGAGCTCCTTTAGTCTTAGAGTTAACCAGAACACTGAAAGGTTAAAGGACCTAAATATGGTCTTCCTTGCTATCTAGAGCAAGGGTTGATGAAGCAAGTTAAAGAAGGTTTTATGTTGTTGTTATGGAAAACAAACCTGAATATGTGTTTCTATACCTAATTAAAAAGCCAATATAGAAAGGGGTATGACAAGTAGAAAGATAAATGGTTATCTGTGAGAAAAAGGCAGCTTCATGGAGTAGGAAGACACTGGACCTGGTGTCTGGAGACCTAGGTTTGATTATTCCTTCTGGTATTTAACTATTTAACCAACAGTTCTCTTTACCTCTTAGCATTTAATCTTCTTATCTGTAAAATGGGAATAATGCCTAGAGTGCTTGCTTCTTTTAAGGCTATTTAGGTTCAAGTGAAATAAGGGATGTAAAGTACTTTGTAAACTTTAAAGCCCTATGTAAATATTAATTCTCATTATTAAGATTTTCATTAGTGAGGCCTCACTGGAGAAGATTAAGGAAGAGTTTAGAGTACAAATGGAGGGGTAATATAGGTAAGAAAAAGACATTAGAGAAAGAGGAAAAGTAGTGAAATTTGAGATGGAGTAGATTGCCCAGTTTAAAATAGAAAGGAAAATATGGAAAATTTAACAAAAGAATAGTTGTATCAATAGAATATAGTAGAGGTGAGCAATAAAGGAGTAGGTAGTTGTCTATGTTAGAATGCTGGGCCTGGAGTCAGAAAGACCTGAGTTCAAATCCAGCCTCAGACATTTACTAGCTATGTTACCCTGGGCAAGTCTCTTAACTTTGCCTCAGTTCCATATTTATTAAATTAACTAGAGAAGGAAATTCAAACCACTCCAGTATCTTTGCCAAGAAAATCTCAAATGGGGGCAGCTAAATTGCACAGTGGATAAGAGTACCATCCCTGGAGTTAGGAGGACCTGTGTTCAAATCCAGATTCAGATACTTAATAATTAACTAGCAAGCGTGACCTTGGGCTCAAATGGGGTCACTAAAATGGTAGAGCTAAAAAAAAGTTGTTGGAAGGAATCCTAGGGTAGAATAAAATTGAGACGCAGTACAATGACAACAAAACAAGTCAGGTATACAGTTCTAGAGCATCAAATATTAATAGGGATAAGAATTTGGGTGATTGGAATATTAGAATCTAAGATTTGGAAGGAACCTGGAAAACTTAATGATCCAAGCCATACCTGATCAGAACTCCTGGTTCCAATTATGAAAGCATTCTGGATGAATAGGTGAAAAATGAGGAATTAGGCAAACTTTTAAAGGATTAAGCAGATTGTGCATTCTATTTTGATTTTTAGTGGTAAGTGTATCTCATAGCTTCAGTATTGGATAGAGGTGGGTCCTTGAGGCTTCAAAGTCAGAAGTAATCTCTGGATTGCCATACCTCTAGATTATTTAAAACTGTAAGCAAAGTACTAGATTTTATTTAGAGTATGTATAATTTTTCACAATTCAGTTCTAATGAAAGGGTCTTTGGGTTTGTCTAGTGACTTTATTCACAAAGGAACGTAATGAGAAGGAATAAACTCATTGTCAGTATAGAAAGCAATGAGATATATTGAAATGTCTGCTTGTAAATAAAACTAAAAAGAAAAATTTTTTAATTGGAAAAAACCAAGAGGATACTTTTTCTTCTACACAAGTCTACTCTAACTTGTTTGCTCTCTTGCTGACCATCTCAACTTTCCTTTACTCTTCCTTTAAAATAAAATGGGTTTTTTGAATATTTTTGCCCTTAGTACAGTATCTACAAAAACAACAAATGATTCCAAATTTTGACACTTCAAATGTTAGGCGGATACTTATCATTTCTATTAATCTTTTTTAAAAAATAGTATGAAATGTAGAAAAAACAAAACAAAAAGCTTAGGTTTACTATTTCTTTTCTAACTATAGATTTTTTACTGAATTCTTTTGATTTGTAAGGTAGAGTTGGTTCTTAACCCAATCCCGTGAAAGGAAGTAACCAAATTTTTCTTAAAATATTCCAGTGAGATGTTTGGAAAAGGGAAAATGCTATAAATAGAAGCTGTCTGGTCACCTTCAGTCATGATTGGGTAATATTTAGTTTTGTCACATTTCCCAAAAAAAAGATGGTTAAACTTGTATTTGAAGTATTAGGTACTGTCTATAAATAAAGATTTTTTTTTAAGAGTATTTGGAGTGGGGCGGCTAGGTGGTGCAGTAGATAGAGCACCGGCTCTGGATCAGGAGTACCTGAGTTCAAATCCATCCTCAGACCCTTAATAATTAATTACCTAACTGTGTGGTCTTGGGCAAGCCAATTAATCCCATTCATTGCCTTGCAAAAAAAAAAAAGCCCTAAAAAAAAGAATATTTGGAGCATTGCATGTAATCGAACAAATAAGACAATGACAGTGAGTGAAAACAGCCACCAAGAAGATAAAATGGATGTGAACACTACCAAAATGTTATAGGAAATTTTATTAATTTATTGTGATTTAGCTTTGATTTGAAAATGCTTTGGTCCATCTTTATTAACATTATCTTTGTTCCTGGCACATAGTAGGTGCTTAATAGTAGTAGATTTAATAGCAGGTTTGGTTATAATGGTCTAGATTGAATTAACTTGAGTAGTGATATTTATTGTTACTTGTATAGGCCCTAATTTTCTGATTGTTTTTTCAGGATATTTCTATCGCAAAAGATTGGGAAAGTTAGGTGGTACGGTGGATTAAACACCAGACCTGGGGTCAAGAAGACCAGAGTTCAAATTTGGGCTCATCTAGCCATGTAAACCTAGACAAGGTGGATGACTTCTACCTCAGTTTCCTCAGATGTAAAATGAGAGTAATAACACCTACTTCTTAGGATTGTTGAGGTGATCAGATGAGATCATCATTGTAAGCACTTAGCACAGTACCTGAAACAGTAAGCACTAGATAAACGGTAGTGGTTGTTACAACTTGTCCTTGGCAGGTTGGAAACCATTAGTTTTGTGCTTTGTGTTGGGTTTCACTGACTAAAAGTCTTCGGTTCAGTTGAACACGTCTAGACCTTGAGAATTATTGTCAATGGGCTAAATCAAAGTTTGTTCTCTTTTACTAATGATGAAATTCAAGAAAAGTATATTGAGAAAAATTCCTGAACCTTCAGAAATAAAACCTGTTTTCTCTCTTTTGAGTGAACCTTTAGATAGATTGTTTCCAATCCAAAGGATTAGATATTTGGCAAATAGGGTAGCTTCTCAGAGCAGGAAAATGCTACTGCTTTTTTTTTTTTTAAATAAAAATTCATTAAAACTTCCTGCTGGGCTAGCTCTAAGTGAAATATAGTGGTGAGATTTATTTACAGTTCTCTCTGTTTCTCCTTCCCTTCTCTCTAATGAAGCTCAAAGCATCATACTGTTTATCAGAGATAATTATACAACAGATGGAGCTTTTTTGATATATAATAGTCTCAAAGTGGAAAATTCTTTCCCATAATGAAGAATGCCCGAACTTGAAACGTCTCTTTTGATTTTAATTTAAAGGTGTTTTTTTCCAGTACATTTATTTATCTTGTTGCTAGTTCTGTAAAGCATACTGCTTTCATTAAAGTCATGTTCTAAGAAGATTGATATTTTGCAGTACAGTATGATGATGTACAGCTGCATGCCGCATTGAATAGAATGACTGTAATTCAAGGAGAATCAATGTATGAGACCATTAAGTTAATCCCTGTCAAAGTGTAAAAGGACTAAAGCATTCAGCAGTGTTTTCTTAAAAGAATTATTCAAGATGAAGTATTTCTTTCTCAATCCCTCTCTTCTATAATGCTAACTGGGTTGGAACTCATTTAAATGTTCCAGTTGTCATCTTAAGGCCCATATGGTCAAAATAGAAATCATGTTATGACTGGTTTAAAACTAGTCCATCATGGCACCTTTCAATAGATAACCTGAAATAAATTTATCATCTTATTTTGCCAGAACTTTATTAATCCATGATACTAGATAGATATACAAAAAAATTATTATAGGAAGATTTTCATTTTCTAAGTCATTTTTATTTTTCTCGTTCAATATTATTATCTTCATTTCTTATAAGTCCATATTTGAACAGTCATCTCCAGTCATCTCCAATCAGGGTTATGATAGAGTTTCTGATAGATAGGATGATAATGATTCTTTTAAAAACATAAGTATTAATAATATATGAATTAACTTTATATGTTTGGAGTAAGGAAAGGAAGAGAGGTTCCTAGTTTTCCAGAGTAAAGGCTGTCTGAGGTATAAGTTGCTGCGGTCCCTTTCTGTATGGACAGGGTATGACAGTTGTTTCTGAAGAGATTCTCTCTCCTTGCAAGATTCCTACAGGGCCAGAGAGCAGTAATAATGACATTTAGTAAATTATATCTATAGACCCAAATCTTGTTTCTAATATCTCAGTCCCCATATCACTTGCCCTAAAGCTTTGAAGTTTGAATAGGAGGAACAAATATAGGAAACATAAATTAGAACTGAAAAGAAACATTTTGAGATCATTTAAAACAACACTCTCATTTTTAGGTGACAAAACTGGGTTCCAGTGACATGAAATGTAACTGTTTAAGGTTATAGTGGTGGTTAACTAGTAGAATTGGGATTCAAATTCTAATTCTCTAATTGCAAACTTAATGTTCTATTATACTACACTGCTTCTATGTTTTGCCACTTAAGTGTTTTCTTTCAAATTATAAAGGAAAGTAAGTTTAGTCTTAAGATAGTAAGTGCCCTTTTCATCTTGTATAAAAATCTTCTTTAACTTCCCAATGGCAAGAGGATATTCAGACATCCATTTGGCATTGTAAAAGCCTAAATAATCTAAGCCCTCCTTATTTAGCCACCCTGAATTCCTCCTGTTCCCCACATGAAAACTGGTGAAACTAATTTGAGGCCCTTAAGAGGTCTCAAAATTGGTTGACTAATGGGACTCAAAGATTACTGACAGTATTTTGGATTCCAATTCTCCACAGATCTTCTGTGTCTGCACCTATATTGATTAAAAATAATTATGCTCCTGAATAGAAAAGAAACCATATTCCACCAGAGATGTTTTTCCAGGCTATCAATCCCATC
Source organism: Macrotis lagotis (assembly GCF_037893015.1). Taxonomy (NCBI): domain Eukaryota; kingdom Metazoa; phylum Chordata; class Mammalia; order Peramelemorphia; family Peramelidae; genus Macrotis; species Macrotis lagotis. The sequence goes on from NC_133662.1 coordinate 11,629,094, forward strand.
TCTGGTAGATTGCTCTCTACCTCATTCTCTTCAACATTTCTATTGATATAAGTGCCATTATAGAAATCATGTTTATTAGATTTATAGATAATGGAATTTATAGATTTATAGATTTATACTTAATGGAATCCAAAAATCATTTCAGTAGCCTGAAACAATAAGATGAAGCTATTAAGAATAAATTTAGTAGGAATAAACTAAATGTTTACACTTGGTTGCAGATACTTGACTACTACTTTAGTCAGTCCTGTTTGAAAAAGACCTACAAGTTCTTGCAACAGTGTTGTATGGCAGCTAAGATTTTTAAGATTCTTAATCTGAATAATTGTACACTGCATTAATAAAAAACAACAATATGGTGCCCTGATCAAAGGTGTATATATAGTATCATTCTATTCTGTCCCTAATATTCCTCATCTTAATGTCAATTTTGGCCATTTAAGTTTTTGAAGGGGCACTGATAAGAATATGTTTATGGAATGTTGATCAAGGTAATGAGGGGACTTGAAACTATGCTGTGTGAGAATGGTCTAAGATAAGTAAGCATCTGTCAAGGAGAAGAAAAGCCTTAGGAAAGGACATGATGACTGACAGCTCTGAAGTATTTGAATGGTTATCCAGCAGACGAGGGATTAGACTTGTGTTACTTGATCATCCTAGGGAAAATGTGAAACAGTGGGTTAAGGAGATTTCACCTCAACCTGTGTTAAAAAAAAAATAATCCTAGCTTTCCAGATGTAGACTAGGCTATTGTTATGGGAATGTGAATCCCTTTTTATTGGAAGTTTTCAAGCAAAGGTCAGATGACAACTTGATAGGGAATTTTTTAGGTAGAATCATGACTTGGGAAGAAGCTTGAATTTCCTTATCTGTATGATCTCTCCTAACTAACTCTTGTCTTTCATTTTTTGTGTTTTATTTGAGGCATTAATAAAGAACACATCTTCTCTCTGTATTTTTTGCTCAAGTTACTCTTGCTCAAACAACCTGCTTGTGTTCCTAGTCATCTATTTGGTACCATATCACCCAAAGTTAAACACTGTTGTCATTTCTCTAATATAATTTGAGATTAAATATTTGACTTTAATCAGTTCTTCAGTTTCAAATAATAGTTTTTCAGTTTTAAATGAGTTTAAAGTGATATCTCTTTTCATTTAATGCTGGCCAAGTAAAATGTACATCCATAGTAAGAACTTAATTGTCAAGTTGCTCTATACTAATTTGATCTACACTCAGTAATTGAATTACTAAATAATCTTGAAATTGTTAAAGTTACACATGACTTAACCTGTCTGAAATAACCAAGTGGGCGGACAACCAGTTTGAGTTCTTTTACCACCTGGGTTCCTTCTGGAACAATTTGAAACTAGTTATTTTTTGCTGCAGATATGTAAGGATGTTCTGGAGAGTATGCAGACATATATGACATGACTTCATGAACACTTATTTTAGAGTTATTCATTTAAAAGCTTTTTATAGGTCTCACAAAGAATCACTCATAAATTGTATGCACATTCAGTATTTGGAATGAGTTGAGACCTCCTCAGCTTTATTTTTTATGTACTAATTTTTAAAAATGCTCTTTGCTTTTCTGTGAAAGTCAAGGTCATGGTGAACAGTCATACTTAATACAGCTTCAGCCCTTCACTCCTCCCCTGACCCCTCCTTTTGTGCTGTCTTGTTTACCTTTTACAGAGATGGGCAAACATTCATCATTTTGCTTTGAACAGATTGTAAACTTTAATGTGACCAGATACGCCAGGCCAGAAACATACTAGACTCTTGCAAAATCTTGTCTGGCATTTTAACATGTTATCCTTTTTGCTTTACATAGACTTAGTTTAAGGATATAATACCAGATTTTCCTGAAATTTGTGAGCATGAGTTTCAACACTAAGTCCCTTCATTTTTCATTAGTTATGAAGATGCTCTAAATTGAGTTAGATGAAATGGAGATTTTCCATTCTGTTGTGTGTATTTTGGGTTGTTTTCAGGGGATGAAGAGAGTGAGGTAAAAGTTAAAAATCTATTATGTTCCTAAAGTAACTAAGATTAGTTTCCAGAGCAAGACTCTTGTAGTGACATCTCTTATTGCCTCCTACAAATGTACTATAAGCATTTAAAGGAAGGGATAGAAAAGACAGGAAACTTTATTCAGAATTCTTTTAAAAGAATGGTTTAATTTTTTAAAAAAACCTTTATAATAGTGTCTGGGGTTTGAATAAAAGGTAGTCTTTTCTATTTTTCTCTTAAGGCTCTGTCAAGGGCATACACAAAACCTGTTCCCATTCAGAAAAAGGGCATTGCAATCCTCATTCTGAAACAGCTATGAACAGAAATTTTGGGAACATTATTAAAGTGTCTAAGTGTGCTCTGCCTTTTGACTGGGTCAGAAGATTAAAAACTCCTTCAGTATTGATGTTGTTATGAGAACCACTTCTGGGTTTTTGGAAAAATTCAAACCAGAAATCTTAGTTTCCTCTACAATAAATATCTAAATCGAACAGAACCACAATGGAAATTGGTTAAGTGACAAGCCAGATGTTTTACTATAAAGAGAAAATTGTCTGAAAACATAATTAGCCCCTTTATATTCTGACCCTCCAAAATAAACATCTTTTTTTTCCAGTTTTAAGCCACTAGATGGTAGCATACTTTGCATTTCATGTAACACTCCAGGACATAATCATATTTGGGAATTTTAGTTTTGTGTGTTGTTTTTATGAATTGAAAATCCTTTGGAACCCCTGCGTAACTTTAACAATTTCAAGATTATTTAGTAATTCAGTTACTGAGTATAGATCAAATTAGTATAGAGCAACTTGACAATAAATCCTTACTATAGATGTACATTTTACTTGGCCAACATCAAATGAAAAACAATGAGCATTCATAGAAGTTTGAAGTTCATGATGCTATCTTAAAAATTCATTTGAAAAGGGAACAAGGATACCTTAACAAGCATCGCTGGCCCTCTTTGCCAGTTGCAGTGATCATTGCCTACCAAGTAAGTCAGGCAGGGTATGAAGGAATCAGATAAAAATATCAACTCCTAATTAACCTATGACAAAAACATGATCAACCATCTATGTTAACCATTATTCCTCTTTAAAAGTTTAAAATAACTTTAGTTTTTTATTTCATCACCATTTCCAGAAATATCCCTTGCCCTTTCTCCACCTAGAGAACTGTCCCTGTAACAGAGAAAGAGGAAAAAATATAATCCAGGAAAAATAACCAATAAGTCAACTAAGTCTGATTGTTTATGTGGTATTTTCCATCCAGAGACTTTTTTTCCTTCTTCAGAACCAACTTTGGTCATTATGGTGTTCAGCTTTATTTTGTTTTCTATTCTTTCCATTTACAATATAGTCATTGAATTATTTCACTTTTAAGTGACAGTGTGATCCTAGTAACTGCTCTTGACCTCTGAGGTATTAGCCATATATGCTATTAACTTTAGCATTCCATTTCCACCACTCACTAAACTATGGAGCTTGGCTTCCATTACTTAGTGTGGTGACAACTAAGGAGACTCATGTAGGTACTTATCCTTTAAAGAATCTTCCCATGCTGTACAAATTGAAAAGATGGCCAACTTCATCTTACAACCCACTACTTATATAAAGCTTCTATGGGAATATAAAGAAACCTTGGGGAGCTTTATTTTTTTCCTCTGAGGAGAGTAGGCTGACCTAGATTGGGGTGGGGAGTGGGGAGGGAGTTGCATAGCAATGAATTTGGTGAATAAAAATAAAAGTATCTTAAAGAGAGATACACTGTGTTCAAGATAGTTGTCACAGGGCAAGTTCTGAATCACTTTGAAGCTGCTTAATGGATCCATCCCTCCTGAAATCTGGTAGTGAGTTGGTATTAGATCTCTGCTTGGATAAATTCATAATGTTTTATTTGTTTGCCTAGTCTGTATCAAATAGTGTAATACTGAGTTTTTATCTGATGGAAAAGGACTATTACCTTTGGGGAATTCTTTTGTGGATTACTCCTCTTATCTTTGTGTATGCTCCCTTTTAATAGATGATTCTTTTCAAATTCAGTTATGTAGACAGATTAAGTGTGTTCTCTCTAATTAAAGCAGTCCTTGAATTGCACTTTGGATATTGTGATTGGAAGTAGGAGGAACATTTTCCCCAGAATTACTCCCCATCTCCTGCTTGCTTAGATTTATTTATTCCTTAATAATTCAGTCAGTGTCAAATCCTAAATCATCACTGTCTTAAAGATTTTGAAAGAAAATGTCATTGATAAAGAAATGATTAGATGTTTCTAAGATTTTCAAAAAGGTTGTAAAACACTTTAGAACCAGATGGGAATGAAATGCAATCTGTAACTAAAAAGATTATTTTTCCAGTAAACTATTATCAAGAACTTTCCTGTTTTAAACATTCATCACCTGAGAATGTTAGAGATTAAAATATGTTGTTCAAATTTCCTTTTAAGAAAATGGTGTTTGAAAGTATTTGGAGATACAAAGGTAAACATCATACAGATTATGATGAAGTGGAATTGACAGGCTACTTACTAGGGGATGATGAATTCCTAATTAATCTACAGTGCCTTTAGTTTGAAATTAATTAGGCCCTGTTATGTAAATGTCATGTTAATTAAGCAAGAATATTGAAGTGTAATAAATCTGCAAAAGGAATGGCTATTTTTGTGTATTAATGTTTTACAGAGTTACTGGAGACCAGCAGCAAAATGTTTGATTATTGAGCTACAGGCAATTTTTAGCTGACTGACTGCTTGACAATCCTTTTTTTCCTAATTGATGTCTTTTGTGCACAGTGTTATAGCAGCAAAGGAGGACCAGTGGTACTAGGAGCCAAAAATAACTAGATGTTACAGCTACATTAACAAACTGTAGGTTTTTGATATGTGTTTTCAAGGTTAAAGGACATTGCTCCCTTTCTGTGTGATAAGTTCTTAGTTTTTGTGTTACTAAATCCTTGCTGGACAATATAATGTTGCTATCTGGACAATTTCCTCCTTAAGCAACAATCTCCTTTTAGTTTATGCTGGCAAAGAAACTTCTGTGGCTCTTGATGCAGACAGTGTATCTGTAGGATGGTAGAAGTAAAATTTGAATATCTGTCTACTTTGACTCAAGATGTGAGTGTTGATATTTAAAGAACATGTTTATTTAAAACCTTCCCTTTTTACAGGTTGCCATGTACTGAATATGCTGATTTGACCTCTGCTGTTAACTTCTTCAGGATTGAAATTAGAACTGTTTGAACAGGAAAATGCTATCCAATTGCACATGGTATAAAAATCTGTATTTGTTGGGAGAGCCTCACAACAAAGGAATTCAGCATCAGAGTTATTGTGTGAAATTGCAAATGGGATCTATAGTGGCACTGCATTATGCATGACAACTTTAATACAAGAACAGAAACAAACCGAGAAGAGAGTGCATAGGGCATTCAAACTTAACTTGTTAGAAAAACTTATATGCTATGCATTATTTGCATGCAAATTTCAAAGTTTAAATAGTTGAAATTTGATACATCACACAAAAGTAAAATTTTCCTAAATAAAATATCTTCTGGAGATGATAGCTTTCCATGGAAGTGCAGAAACACGAAAAGTGATCAAATCTTTTTATGTTGAAGAAAAAAATTGCAAAAAGCTATTATTATTATTATTGTTATTATTATTATTATTAGCTGTGAATTAGCTTAGCTATGCTTTATCCTACCATCACTACCAGATCTTTTATCTTCCAGGATTTTACCATAGTGAAGAGAAACACTTTTAGTGAAAATTTAAGTGAGAAAAGATTATTAAAATCTCAGTGGACTCTAATAATATCAGGATTAAGTAATTTCTACAGTCCTCATCCTGATTAAAATCATGGCCTCACATATATAAATGATTCAAGATCCTAGAAAAGCATTCCCTAATCTCAGAGCCCTGGCCCTAGAAGCATAGGAAAACTGGAAAGGTTTTACCTTAGAAGATTCCTACTTCAGCCCCTTCATTTTACAGATGAGGAAAGTAAGATAGAGTTATTTTCCCAAGACCACAATGCAGTAAATGAAAAATCTGGTTTTGAGCCCAGGTCTTCATGCCAGGTACAGCCCTGCTCCTGCTTTCTTGCACTAACTAGGCTGCCTAATTTCCTTATAAATGGACACTGGACTCTACTATGTAAAATCCTCACAAAACTAGGTGAAGGCCACTATCAAAAGAATGGAATTTTGGGTAAAGTTGCTTTCATAACATCTCACTTGGATGAGAAAATCCCTGTGACCGTGACTATGTCATAGTCCGTTTTTGAATAACTGTCCCCTTATGATAATACATGCCCTTGGACGTCATCCTCTTACTTAGCATTTCCAAATAAGAAGAGATATTTTACTAGAACCACATAGCCACTTTTCATATACCTTACTGTAGATAGTTTGAAAAGTATCCCTTCAAATTTTTTTTCTTATAATTTTTCCTTTTTAATAGCATTGACTTTATACTAATTGTTTAAAGACAGATAAAATCATAATTTTCTATAGCAGCTAGGTTGATTTGAAGGTGAGAAAATCTTAAACAACAATATTGTGATAAATTCACTTGCCCTGCACACTAGAGAATTCTGTTCCCATTTTGGATAATGTGAAATTTCATAGTAATGGTGAACTAGACTGGACTTAATATCAGTCTTTCTGTTTATAATATAATCCAATCATCATAACTGGGATGCATTATTATTGCTGGTTACACTTGCTATCAATTTGTCTTGGTTCAACTGTGGTTTTATTTGTATTTTACTCTAATATAGTGAATATATTGAATTGGGTTGTTAGTTTAACAAGATCTCTAGAGAACTCTTTCATGATGATGTATCTTGAGATATGCTAGATAGCCTCAAAGTTATTTATATGTCAGCCTACAGAAATCCAGTCTATGAGGGGAGGGAGAAAAATAATAATAAATATTCTTGTTCAGAATTAAACTAAGATTCTAATAATGATAATATATAGTTTTAGAAATGTATAGCATTTATGATTATTAATTTTAAATAGAACTTTATTTTGGTTAACTTAGTTGTCCCAGTCAAATTTTCAGCAGTTTTGACTTCCTTGAGCGTTTGCAATTTTATAAGGATACATTATTTTGCTACCTATAAGAAATTCAGGTAGTTTAAGAGATTAGTCATTCCTGTGTTTTATATGGGAATTTCATCACCATGGCCAGATTCTAGTGAGGGAAATGGAATTGATAGGGGGTGGTAAAGAACATGCTATCAGACTATATATGGTGCAAGGGCTATTCACCCAGGCATGGAAAGTAGAAGAGTCTATACATTTTGTAAGTGTGACAAGAATAGTATTTATAGTAGCAAATTTGAGTGAGCTCAAATCTAACCTGCAGCAGCCAAATGAATGAGACTGCTTTCTCTGCAGAGAACCCTTTCTGAAGATTAACTCCATCAGTTTACATAAGATAGTGGAGAATTAAAAGGTCCTAAACATATCCTCCACTCCTTCTCCACCCATCTCATCACCAGCCTCCTAAGAAAGAATGCTTAAAAAGAAACTTAGAAATTATTGCTGGTAAAGGGAAAGGACCAAGAGAATGGAATTTAAGAATTTTGAACATGCTTTGCATTTTCCATGTCCCTCCCATGAGTTATAGGAATTTCACAGTAATTCTACTGCAGTTCCTCATTGGTCCCTTTAATATTTCATTATCTGTGAAATTAATGGAGTGGCCAGGATGATTCCAATTCTGTTATCCTGTAACAGCAATTCTCACAACTTTTTGGTTTCAGGATCTCTTTGTAGTCTTAAAAATTGTTGAGGAGCCAGAAGAGCTTTTGTTTATACAGATTATATCTGTAAATCCAGGAGTATTCTAGAGCTAGCTCAAACTGCCTCTAGAGAGTTCACTGTTAATATTTTTAATGTGAACATATGCAGTTGGTAGCTAGGTGACTCACAGAATAGAGGGAACACTGGGTCTGGAGTGAAGAAGACCTGAATTCATGTGCACCACAGCTCCTTAATTGAGAGACCTAAGGAAACCACATAACCTCTTGTTGCCTCATTTCATCACCTGTAAAGTGAGGATAATTATGACCCCTACATCCCAATGTTGTTGTCCTCACAGATAACAGACTAAGATATGTTAAATATTTCAGCACAATTCTTACCATGTAGTAAGTGCTTTATTAAGCTAGCTAACTAGCCTATGGTTTTGGTGACAAAAGTGGTGGTAGAAGAAGAGGAAATGTGGTAGAAATCTTTTTCCAAGAATTCTATGGGAGTATTTTTCACCTAGTATGTCTACCCTGTTTTCTGCTCATATGAACCATACTCCTTATTCAAGTAGTCATTTTTTCCCCACTCTGAGTTCTAATAACTCTAGTCAATTGAGATCTTTTTCCTGACTGGTCAGTAGTAACATTTTTTTCTTCAAACTTTATATTCAAGGGGCGGCTAGGTGGCGCAGTGGATAGAACACTGGCCCTGGAGTCAGGAGTACCTGGGTTCAAATTCGGTCTCAGACACTTAATAATTACCTAGCTGTGTGGCCTTGGCCAAGCCATTTAACCCCATTTGCCTTGCAAAAAAAAACAACTTTATATTCAGTTTAGCATATTAATATATAGGGTGTCCAAAAAGTCTTAATACAATTTGAAACCTGAATATCTTTAATAGCTTAAAACTATACTAAGACCTTCAGGGACAACCCTATCTAAAATCTTTTGGTTTTGGATGTATCTTAAATTTCATCTTCATAACACATTTCTTAAATGCAGGGAATTTATTTTTTTATTTTTGCACTATTTAGAACCATGCTAGGCAAATAATAGGAACCTAGTAAACCCCAGGTGAATTGAATTGGATAATTTGCCACCACTATTTTTCCTCCTTTCCCCTTCATTATATTCAATATCCTTTAAAGGATGTTGCTATTATGTCCTGATGCTGTGAGCCTCTTGTTGAAGACTTAACAAGACAAAGTGTAAAGGAATGATAAGTTCTATGAATCTAGGCTTCTCTCTTCCATGCTTCAGTGAGTAGCAAAGAAAAGATATGATTTATAGCAGCTTAGTGTCCTTTCCCCTATCTGACCTGGAGTCCAGAAACAGTATAATTAAAAGTTGACTGTGTCTTAGTGAGCAAAAGGCCAGTGTGAGATAGGGGGAAATGACTTCTGTAGAATGTACTTTGGGTGACAGGGACTATTCCATTTTTGTCTTTGTTTTTCCACGTCATGGTATAATGCATAGCACACTGACAATTAATAAATGCTTGTTTTTGATTTGTTGGTCAATTTTGTTAAGAGAAACCTTTATGACATGCTGGGAGGTCCAGAAATTTCAAAATTTCTAGACACAGAATCGGAAAATTTTTGAGCTGAAAATTATCTCAACCATTCTACTCATTTTTGTTGACATGTGAAGAAATGGAGACTTAAGAGTCTTGTCTAAAATTGGAACTGTGCAACAGTTATTGGCACATTTTTGTTTTATTGGTGGATTACATAATACAATATCATAATATTAGGAATCTATCTGGTAAAAAATGGATCAGGTTTTGGTTTGTCGATCTTAGACCAATGACTTCACCATTCCAGACTTCACTTTTCTCATCTTTAAATGAGTAGGTTTTTCTAATTGAATCTCTAATAGCATTTTCAGTTCTAAAAATTTTCTCATTCTAGAGTATGAAGTATCCTAATGACCTAAATGTCATATCATACTTATTGCATTTAAACAAAATTTTCTTCACCAGATAGTCCTCAGTTAGTTTGCCCTTTTTAAAAGAATTTCCTTTCTAAACCAAGTCATATTATTTTATAATTTTTTTGTTGAGAGGTAGAGTGGCACAGTGGATTGAGAGCTGGTCCTTGTAGTCAGAAGATCTAGGTTTAAGTCCTGTCTTTGACACAAATTAGCCATGCAAATGAGGACAAGTCATTTAGAACTCTGTTCCCCAGTCTTTCAGACTAAATTTCAGATCTCTGTCAGTCTTCTCTATCAGTGAAGACTTTCCAAAATGAAGGTTTCTTACATGATTAAAATGACTGAACTGTATCCTTTCCCCTGGGGTCAAACTTTCAGCCTAGTATCATCCTAAAGTCCTCATCTTCTCATACATCCAATACATTGCTTAACCCTGTTAATTTTGTAGCGTCTCTCCCCCAATACTGCCATCACTATCTCTGCAGGCTCTCATCACCTCATGCCTAGATTATTGAAATAGTTTGCTGGTTGATTTCTCTGTCTCAAGACTACTCATTTCAATTTATCCTCTACTCAGCCATCAAATTGATTTCCTAAAGCACAGATTTGACCATGTCACACCCAGCAATCCCAGGCAATAGATTCCAGTGACTCCTGGTTATCCCCAGGATCAAATATAAAATCCTATTTGGTATTCAGTGTACTTCATAACCTGACCCTGGTCCTTTCCTACATTTTCAAGTCATAAATTCCCCCATATATGTTGTCATCCAGTAACACTGGTCTTTTTGCAGTTTCTTATGTAAGTTGTTCCATCATCAGACTCTGCATTTTCACTGGTTGTCCTTGCCTGAAATTCTCTACTTCCCCATCTCTACTGCCTTTGCTTCTTTCAATTTCCCCACTTTAAAAAAAAAAATTGTATAACTTCACCAGAAGACTTTCTTATCCTCTCTGTGTTGGTTCCTCCTTTTGGTTGCTTATCTTCAGTGTATCCTGTACATAGTTTCTATTGTATGTAGTAGTTTGTATGTTTTTCTCTCAGATTAGACTGTGAGCTCATTGAGAGCAAGGACTCTCTTTTGCTTTTCTTTGTAAACATTGGAGAACACAGTACAGTTGCTTACATATAAAAGACTTGATAAATGCTTATTGGCCAACAATACTAAATACTAGTGAGTATAGTATAATATGGACAGGGTATGGAACTATGTTCTTAAGAGCCAAACCAATCTTTTTTTTTTTTTTTTTTTTTGCAAGGCAAACAGGGTTAAGTGGCTTGCCCAAGGCCACACAGCTAGGTAAATATTAAGTGTCTGAGACCGGATTTGAACCCAGGTACTCCTGACTCCAAGGCCGGTGCTTTATCCACTACACCACCTAGCTGCCCAAGCCAAACCAATCTTAATAGCTCCCTTAGCTTATTAAATATATGGAAAATTGGGTCATATATATATTCCCAGGGATGTTGCCATTGCATTTCCCCTGCTTCCAAATATGCAGGCTCATAGAGACTGCTACTTGACTGATGTCCCTGCCTTTTTGTTTCTAGGTGGGCCATGCACAGATATAGCTCATGTCTCATTAATCACGCCAACCAAAAGATCCTGTGGCACAGGTACGTACATCATTCCTTCATTTCTAAATGCTTTCCATTGCCTAGATCCTAAATTGTATTTGGTGTACTTGCCAACATTTCCTCTTTCTTTCTTTTTATTTCTTTTGATTTTTGAAATGACATGGAAGTGGCAATAAAAAGGTTGGTAGTGTTGTAAAGGTGTCATGTTGACTTACCTGATGATGATAATAACTCATATTTATGAAACACCTTATAACTTTCATAGTACTTTCTACTTAACTCCATAAAGCAAATATTATTAGCCCCATTTTAAAGTTGATGGGAGGCAGCTAAGTAGAGCAGTGGATAGAACACCAACCCTGGAGTCAGGAGGACCCAAGTTCAAATCTGTCCTTAGACACTCAATATTTACTAGCCGTACTACCTTGGGTAAGTCACTTAATCCTATTGCCTCATTAAAAAAAAGCAAAAAATTAAAAATTTGGGGGTGGGGTTATGAGTAGGTTAAATACCTTGCCTGAGATCATATTGCTATCCTGAAAGGTACCTTGGAGTAGATGACAAGAGTACTGGATTTGGACTAAGAAGGACCTGAGTTTAAATCCTGTCTGTGACAAATATCCTGTGTGAATATGGAATCAAAGGAGCAGAGAAATCTATTAACTGTTCTATGCTCTGGCCAATTTTCTTTTGACTATAAATTACAGAGAATATTTTCTTCTGCATTGGAAGATGAAGGTTCTTTCCAGGAACTGCCAATAATAGTATCATCAAAGATCCAGTAAAAGGGGGGCTAACATCACAAGATGAAGAGCTAATAGTTTATGTAGAGTACTTGGCAAACCTTAGAGCATCATGTAAATATTTGCTTTTATTAAATATCAGAGCTGATATTTAAACCCTCTATGGGGTTATTTTCTGATGGGAACTGGAAGTAAAGTTTGGCATATAGTCATTTCCTAGCTTCCTCTCAGTGACTTGTATGTAAAGAATGTTGTTTCAGGCATGAAGCTTAGAGGGAGCACAACTCCTTTCCTAATGCTTGACATGTTGCTTGTTTTTTTAAAATGAGAAAAACTCATGAAAATCTTTTATATATAAAGTGGGTGCTGAAGAGTGAGGACTACTGTGGTACATTTAATAAGGATTTTGACCTGTTATCATATAATAGCTCTTTTCAGTCAGTCATTCTCTTACAGTTTTGTGATTTCTTATTCTTTTCCCACTCACAGGAACCTGGGAACATCCTTGTTTATTTGTGGAATTTTTATTACACATGAAGTCATGAATCCTGTAGCTTTCCAAAGAATAGAAACAGTACCTAATGTTCTCTTCCTCTATAGCTTAATTTGTTTTAAACAGTGTTTCCATTTCTAATAAGCCTGCCTGCCATTTAAAATATCTCACAGATTGTATTGTTCTTCCAAAGGTCACAAAGAAAGTATTTTTCATTGTAATCAAAATCTTTTCTTTAAAGTTCTCTATCAGGAATTGCAAGAGCCATGCTAACTTTTAAAAGAAAAAAATTCAACCACAGTCATCATAAAAGATTTTTTTGTTTTGTTTTGATTTAGAAATATCACTTGTTCTCCCTCAGAGTTTTAGAGCAGTCAGTTGTCTTTTGTTTCAAAATGCCCTCCACAATAAAACTTCTAAGGAATTTAGTAGTTTGCTTTTGAATAAGATTGGGTTGATTTTCCTCACAACAGATCAGTTTTATGGAGTTGTATATGACAGCAGTGACTGACAATACTATTCTCTTTGAGTTCTAGGCATTCTAGAATGGGCCAGGGATGTGCCCTGGGTAAAGATAAATTGTGTTTTTGTCAAAACAAATGGAAAAAGAAAGACATATCCACCCAATATTGCTTAACAGAGGATGGTATGAGGAACCAATTTTCTGCTCCTTTAACTCCTTATTTGGTAAACAAGACTAAGATGCCAGTATCAACTAGTTATTACTCATTCTATGATGAGAAAACTTCTAGCTTTACTTCTTCTTTTGTCTATGAAGAGCTGCTGACAGAAAAAATTTTTTTCCCTCTCTTCTTTGCCCTCATATTTGATTCCTTAGTCATCATAGTGCCCATAGTCCAGGTCCTCTCCTGTCTTATTCTCTCATGCCTTCAGAAATTATTTTGTTACAAACTTCCCTTTATTCCTAGACCTCTTCACACTGCCGCCTTATTTCAACAGTAGAAAACCCAGCTTCTCTCTAGGGTAATATCTCTGGCCACCCTCTCCAGAATTGGCTCCTCCTTTCATGCTTCCAAAAGTGGTGGCTAGGAAGGGGAAGAGGACATCCTTTGTGGACATCCCTGCAACAGTTACACTTCTAGTTGCAGTTATTTACTAACCTCCAGTAATGTGAGATTATTCTTGAGGAGTCTACTCTCAAGGTCACACTTTTCATTTCCACCTTATTCCTTCTCACAGGGAGAGACATGAGACAATGCCTCCTTGAACACTCTGGTCCCTTTTCTCATCAACCTCCTGAATTCTTGTCAATACCACATCAGTCACACAGGACCTTATCTATAACCTTGGTCATAGTTCCTGTCATGGTTCCATTGAAACTTTGAACTTCTTTCTCTGATCAAAACTTTTTCTTCTTTAGAATCTTCTGTCTCTTCTATCTTAAGCCTATCTTTCATCTTTATTGTCACCTTCTTTCTCTCAAACTCAACTCCAAGTTATACCTTTATTGCTACTGATACCTTTAGGAGAACTTCATGAATCTGTACTGAATAGGTTCACAGTAAATTTAATCTATCTAATCTCTGGACTTGTGCTCCATGGTAGTCATTTTATTCTTTCCTTAGGATTCTTTTACTACATTACCTACAGCACCTGTTCTAAGCTTGGTTCTTTCTCTATCTATGCCTTTTCTTTGTCTTGAGAGAGAACTTCGATTCCTTCTTTCCTGAGAAAATTAAGGTCATTAAACTTCCTGTTTTCTTCAATACCACACCTCAAAACCTGAGACTAACCTGTATTCTTCTTGGATTGTGCTGTATTAATTATTCCCTCTTTTCTTTTATTTCAGATTTCACTATCTATGGGCTTCTTCTCTGCTGCCCATTAACATATCCAGATTGCTCCCATTCTCTAAAAAATCTATTTGATTCTGCGATTCCATAAAACCATTGTCATGAAATCCCTTCTCCTTTAACAGCCAAATACCTAGAAAATATTTTTTTTTACTCATTGCCTCCATTTCTCTAACTCCTAATTATTTTTCAACTCTTTTTGATCTGGCTTCCAATCTCATTGATTTACTGAAACTGTTCTCTCTAGGGTTTCTTCTAATTTCTTAACTGCAAAACCTAGTAACCTTTTCTCATCCTCAAACTTCTTGACCTTTCATCACTTTTCCCCCTGGATACCCTTTTCTCTTTGGGTTTTTATAATAGCTCTTGTCTTCCTATCTGTATGACCTTATTTACATCATACTTCCTTGTAGGGTCATCTGTCATCTGTGCCCTACCCCTGTTATTGGTTGTCACCCCAGGCTGTCCTGAGCACTCTTCTGGTTTGATAATTCCATCAGTTCCCATAGGGTCAGTTCTCATATCTATACAACTTTTGAATGAATAAGTGTCAGCTGTTAATGATTATTGAATAAAAAACCTTTTTTGTTTTAAACAATCATGAGGTTTTCTTCCTACCTTAACTATTTAACATTTCCTCTTCTCCCAAAGACAATTGCAAACTTATTTTTTTAATTCTCTGTTATTTGTCTTTATATCATGGTCATTTCAAACCTTTGCTCTCAATATTGAACATTCCTTAGGGTAACGACATATATCTTTGTAAACAGTAGTGCCCTGCCTCTGCATTGTGTTGGACATAATGGAAATACTTTCCTTTTCTGTTTTCATACATCTTCACTGGTTTTTCAGTCCTTCAGGGTTCTACTTCCTTTCAGTGATCTTTTATTTTATGTTGTAGTCACTGTATATATTCTCTTGGATGTGCCTGTTTTGTTTTGCATTATTCCAACAGGTCTTCCCAGTTTTCTTTGAATTTTGTCGCACTTATTTTCAAAGTAAAATCTGTTGCACATATATCTATATCTATATATCTATATCTATCTATCTATCTATCTATCTATCTATATATATATCTATATATATATCATAGTATTTTGATCCATTCTCTCCAGTTGATGGACATCCAATATAGCATCTTTGTGCTGAGAGGGTGGACCATCTAGTAATTTAACAGGTAAGTTAGTGGTCTTCTTTTTGGTGCTTTGAGAATTAGACTTTTGGATTGACCAAACATTAAATGATTTCTAGTAGCCAAAAAGGACAGCTAAATGGCACAGTGAAGAGAATACTAGGGGTGGATGGTAGCACAGTGGATAGAGCACCGGCCCTAGAGTCAGGAGTACCTGAGTTCAAATCCGGCCTCAGACAGGTAATAATTACCTAGCTGTCTGGCCTTAGGCAAGTCACTTAACCCCATTGCCTTGCCAAAAAAAACCAAAAACAAACCTTACCAAAAAAAAGAGAACTAGATCTGGAGTCAGGAAGATCTAAGTTCAAATCCAACTTCATTGGACAGTTACTAGCTGTGTGACTCTAGACAAGTCCTTAACCCTATTTAGTTTAGTTTCCTTATCTGTAAAATGAGCTGGAGAAGGAAATGCCAAACTCCTCAAGTCATTTACCAAGAAGACCCTAAATGGTGGTTCAACAACCACCAGCAAAAAGTCTAAGGTGTCTTTTATGAATAGTTTGCCTGTTTGTTATTCTTCATTTTTAATCTCAGGTTTCTGCTTTGGTCTGATAGAGGGCATAATAGTAGTTTCAATACTTGTACTTCCACTTTGTACTTGTTATTAGACTTGGTGGTAGAAGCTGCTATTTGAACAACAATTTTAGAACATGTGAGGATTAGCAGATAAAAAGCTGCTGCAACCTCAAATTGCTCATGCAGGTAGAATAATTTGCTTTTTTAAATAATGATTCAAAGCCCTAAGGTATGTCTAGTCAGAAAGGGTATTATTATTTAAGACTATCTATTTAGAATAGGAATCCCCTTGTTTATTAGTTTATTGTTGATGAAGATTAGAGAAATGTATCCTGTCTTAGGTCTAACTTGAATACATTCTCTCTTGCATTGCCCTTGAAAAATGGAACAGGGAATCTCATTCGCTTCTATGGCTGACTGGACTAGTGTTCCCTGTGTTCTGCCATACAAATGGAGGCATTCACTGCATCCTGCAAAGGATGGAGCTGAATAAATTGAAATAAGTGACCTTTGGGGTGTACCTAGGAAAGAAATTGCTCTCTGGTCTACCACTCTTATTCCTTAATGTAAAGCTTTGTTTTGCCACTATATTTTATATTTCCTTTTGAAACAGTGAAGACTTTATTTCAAGACAGAAATCAAATGATTGAGGGAAAACATTATATGTTTGCAATCTTGACTTAGACTTGGCAGGATTCAATTCCACTATCTGTGTTTTTCTTATTTGTTATTACATTCCTTTATATAGTGACTGTTGTCATATTTTAACAAAGATTCATGTTATGTTGAGTATATAATGCTTTATCTGATAGATATAAAAATGATTTTTGGAATAATTGCTGCTGCATAGATGTTAAAAAATGTGATCATAATTATCCAAGTCACAAAGTAAATTGCCATCTGTAGTGCCATCAGAGAACTGCGATATTGCCTGAGGGTAAGGCAGCTGAGGCTAGACACCAAGACAGCTTGTTCTAAAAGTCATCTTGTTCTTATTTGGAATTGGTCAGCAACCCCTGTTTTCAGTATTCTTCATGTCCATTCACTGATACAATTTTGTACCAAATCTGTGTTTTTACTTTTATGATTGCCTGGTTTCCTTTTAGCGTGTGATAGTACTATATTGTTCATTGTTTCCTAAGCCTTTCTTCATATCACTCTTCAGCTTCCTTAGGCTCACTAAGATGAGTGAAGAAACTCCCCTTCCCTTGGAAGTTAAGAGAAGTTTGATGTGCTTCCTACTGCTTTCCAAATCAGTGTTCATTTCATTGCAGGACTGTTCGTTTCTATGGGCTTTATATTGGAACTTTTGAATTAGAATCTAAAATGAATCAGAAACTAAAGGATATGATTATGAAATCAAAGATTTTCCTGTAAATCTTGTAAATACCTACCATCACTATCTTTATCTCTTACAGAATAAATTTTCATAACCGTTCAACTCTCAAAATCATTCCTAGAGAGGGAAGGTAGGTTCTACAGACTAGGGAACTTTAGGGATTCTACTTCCCTGCTTTGTTGAACTTTTTGTTGAATTTAGCTGTATAAAATGCATGCATTTATATCACACCCTTTTCCTTCCTTCAAATATATTTTTCCCCTCAGGTCTGCAGTATCAGCATTTGAGATAGAGATTAGAAATTTGACCTACTTATGTAATATGCACGTTCCCATCAGGAGAATATTAAGAAAGACATAAACCTTTCATTTTTATTAGCATTTAATATAACCATTGAAGAAAGATCAAAATAGTAAATCTGTCAAGGCAAAAAAAAGTATAAAAATATCGGTTTACCTTCTGTACTTATTAACATGGGTCCAAAAGTAGTTCATCTTTTTTTTTTTTTAGGTAGGGGTGTTTAGGTTTTTAATTTAATTTAAATGGACAAGAATGCAAAGAACAATAGTAGGGCATGAATGGTCTCTGTTCTAAAATATGCCCTAAAATAGAGAGAAAAGAAGAAGCAATTTCCAGTTGTAATATATACTATATTGCCATAAATGAGTATCATAGGCTTTGTAAGTTATGAGTGAGTGAGTGACTGATGGACTGACTAGGTTGTAAAGGCTAGATGTGGCAACATCATCCACTTCCTATTAATTTATTTTCTCAGGGCTTTTGTTGTTGTTGTTATTTTGGTTTTTGGCCTTTTTTTTTTTTATCAATCCTACCTAAATTTTTATTTTGTTGAAAGAATAGAATTAGGAGATTAAGTTTATGACTTGATATAAGATGACTTGATATAAAAGGGTTTAACATACTACTTATTATATTGAGATTTCAAGAAAGATTGGGGGGGAGAAAACTTGCAATTTTTAATTGTATCAGTGAGCAAAAATCAGAACCCTCAATATTCATCAATATTAACAGACATTAGTGTTTTCAGATGCCAATGTAAATATATTCATGTGACCTATTCTTTTAGGGAAAAGCTTAGTATTTAAGTGGATATAAAGCCAGAGTATTAGACATGTGAATGGAATTTTTATATGTGAAGGGCGGGCTATAGAATAAAAGGGGAAAAAAAGAGTTTTGTTGCTAGGGATGGAAGGAGACTTTGGTATTGGATTGCTGAAGGTGGTATGTGAAAATGCAATTTACTTGTTACTTTGTGCAACTAGAACTGAAATCTGCTTTTATAGCCATTTTATCATAGTAAGGAAGAAAAGTTGTGCTCTATCATTAATTAGATATTCTATTGCTCTTTTGAGGCATAGTATCTGAGCTAACACTATTAAAAAGATCATCAAGGGAATTTTAAAACTTTTTCTTGAGCACTTCTGAGAGGTTTTTTGTTTATTTGTTTGTTTTTGGTTTTTTTGCATGTGGCTATTTTAGTTGGCCTTTCCTTTATCTTCCTATTGGAGGGCAGTGTGTTAGAAACACAACCTTCCCAAAGCAGCAGGAAGAGTGTGGTAATAGAACAGGCACAATGCTGCATTATAAATCATCCAAGCTTGCAATGATACTGCCCATTAAAGTGTCTTTTTTTTCCCCCTCCTACTCAGTTCTCGGCTGTACTAATAGAACAGCGCATCAAGCAAGGCTGTAAATAAAAGTTATTACCTAATAGGTGGGTACTGAAGTGGAACGGACGGGAGCTGAGGCATGGAGGCCTTATTACTGCTCATCAGCAATTATAAACAGGATAAAGTGTCTGGGACTTACGCTGATGCAGCGAGGGCTAATAGAGGCTGGAGGACAACACTGTACCATGATAGGATGATGTATGTTGATGGGTTTTTACTGCCTCATCTTGCAGCTTGTTTCTAAGACGAGTTGTGTTATCTGTTTTCCTCCCTCAGACATCTATCTAAGAAGACAGTTCCATTGCCTTTCCTGCCAGCAGGTGGGCCAGTGTGGGTACCTTATATACCTGTATCCATTTCCAAGATACTGTTCTCTGGAGGGACCTTCAAAAATATCTTACAATCATGGCCAATTAAAAGCCATAAACATATTGAAATGTCATGCATATGATACTTTTCCCGGTTACCATGGTTCTAAATCCTGACTTCAGAAATTGTTGTCTATGTGAAATGTAAAGTTAGCTCAGTCTTTATAGATACCAGTCACAGACATGAGCTGTACCAGAGTTTACACTAATTAAAAAAAACAAACAAGACAAATATACAAAGGCACTGCTCCAGCTTTAAATACATTTGTTTGGAGAAAAAGAATTGGAAACAAATAATATATATGAAAATGGATTTTTTTCTTTTTATAAAGACTTGGGGAAAACATTTGGGATTTAGTCACTTTAGGTGAAAAAGGAGTGATCCAGCCCATATTTTGATGGATTAAAATGTAGAGAAAACTCAGTGCTAGGACTATGCCAATAGCAATTACCACTGAATTGAAAACTGCAAATATGCCTTGGAAAAGATTCCAAAAATCATGTAAGCACTTGGTGAAAATGGAAATGCAGTGCTTGCTCCTCTTTGGTTCACTCACCTTTGCTAAATCTTCATTAAACTTTTGTAGAAGAAGACATATGTAGGAAAGGCCCAGAGGAAATATGCTTCTGAAAAGAAGCTTTTGATAGTTTGATTTTAGAGAGATGAGTTTATGAATATTTTGAGAGTTCAAGTGTTGCTTGCTTATGCTTTTAAATGGATAAATTATTTTAAAGCAGTAACTTTCAAACATGAAAAAAAGTGCCAGGGTATGTTGCCAAAATATGTTACTTCAAGTGGTTACCCTAAAGTTAAATTCAGGTATCAAAACCAGATATATGACCATATTCAGGTATTAGCATTGCAAAAGATTTCATCTTTAGATTATTTTATATTTCATATTGTCAGTACTCCAAAAATAAAATCTTATTCATTAGAGTTAGTGTTGACACTTAAAATTTTAAGCCTGAAAGATCCAGGAGAAAGGTGATACCATTGTTGGAAAGGAAGCCGACTTGAAAATGAAATTGTTTAGGGATATTGCTTGTTGAAGTCACTTCTGTGGCTTCATTTCTTGTCCAGCCCTTCATTCTTACCTTGTTAATTTCCCAGTACGCCTCTTCAGCCAGCAGCTACCTTCTCAAAACCTTCACAGGGCTCCTGATTGCCTACTGAAGTTCACATTTCTTAACCTGACAGTCAAGGCCTTTCACTTAACCAATTTGTATCATTTCCTTCCAACCTTATCTCCCATTATTGTTCTTTTTTCACCCTATACTAGAAGACAAACTGATCTACTTTCTGAACCTTCAGTATCTCCTGAACTTTTGTCTTAAGGTCACAACACAAGAAGGTTTAGTGATCACTGAGACTTAATGGGATGAAATAGAAGGGAGTAGGAGGGAGTTTGAAACATAGTTATATTATAGCATTTTGTATATTAAGAAGGTATGTGAAGAAATCCAGGGGAGTGTAAATGATGGAAAGCATTAAAGTCAGTGAAAGAAGAAATATCAAAGCATACTCCAAACCATTTGGATTGAATGAAGAAATGATGTTAGGAAACAGATCACAATTCTAGCACAGAGGAATGAGAAATAATGATGTAGGAATTCATTTATTTAGACATCTGCTGTATCTTCCACTAGTTTGGAAGTTCCTGGGGGGAAATATTAGGAACCTCGGGGGTAAATGGCCAACTTTTTTTCCTAGGTGGTGGAGTGATGGTGGAAGTGAAAATAAAAACATAGTTTGACATGTACCACAGATTTTGGGAGGGCAAATTTAAAAAAATGTTCAAGGTAAGAAGAAGCAAATGGACACAAATTCTTAGGAAAAATCAACCCAGAGAGATGGGAAATAATAAGGAATTTAATTCTAAAGACAAGGGGAAATAATTGTGATGAGGAAAAAAATAGTTGTCTGAGGAAATTGATGTGGAGGCATAAGAAGCTCAACCCTCAACTTTTATTTTTATTTTTTTTAAGAAGGATTTATTTTTTTTGAGTTTTACAATTCTTCCCCCATTCTTGCTTCCCTCCCTCTACCCCCACCTCCACAGAAGGCATTCTGTTAGTCTTTACATTGGTTCCATGTTACATACATTGATCTCAGTTAAATGTGATGACAGAGAAATCATATCCTTAAGGAAGAAAAATAAAATATGAGACAGTAAAACTGCATAATAAGATAACTTTTTTTCCCCTAATTTGAAGATAATAGTTTTTGGTCTTTGTTCAAAGTCCATAATTCTTTCTCTGGATACAGATGGTATTCTCCATTGCAGATAGCCCAAAATTGTCACTGTTAACCCTCAACTTTTGAAAGGTTTTGTGTGTGTGTGTGTGTGTGTGTGTGTGTGTGTGTGTGTGTGTGTGAGAGAGAGAGAGAGAGAGAGAGAGAGAGAGAGAGAGAGAGAGAGAGAGAGAGAGAATCAGGGGCAAATAAATACCATGCACATTATTTTGGAGCACAGTCTTATAAAAATATCAGGAATACTAAGCCCAGACAATTCAAGGATTTTTTAAAAACAAGATAGTTGTAGTTTTGGAATTAAAAAAAAACTATATTGGGAGCAAAGAGGAGCTAAGAAAATGGTAATTCTCCTCCTTTTGGAAGTGAAGGAAAGAATGAAACAAGCATTTTTCTGAGTGTACTTCCTGTGTGTAAAGTAGTAGACTAAGTGCTAGGGGTACAAATACAAGCAAAAGAAAAATACTCCCTAAACAAAGGGGGAACTGTTGAGGGAGGAACAAAATGAAGGTGACTAGAACATAATTATGAAGTTCAGAAAGTTAGGACTGAGGTTAGATGGGAATGAATTCAGGTAACTTGGATCCCTTCACAAAATGGAGGCTCCAGGAGAATCTCCTCATTGGGAGAAGGGGGCTGAGCCAGGGGCTAGGTAGAATGATGTCTCTCGGTGAGGAAGCTCCCATTGCAGAGGAGAAATCTAGGATGAAATAGTAGTAAAGGCATTGTTTTGAAGTCCAGAAAGTGAAGAACAGGGCCAGCAGGGGGTTGCAGGTGAATAAATAGTATGATGACTCAGTAAAAAGACAGCCACTCATTTTTTATTTGGGATCAGTTTTCTCTGCCAAGGAGAAAAGCTTTCATGTTAGAAATGACAGGACAAAATTGGCTAAGAGGGATAATAAATGATGAATTTAGAGATGAAAAGTGACACTAGAGGTTGAGTCTACCCTCACTTTACTATGAAGTGATAAGACCCATTGAGAGCAAGCAATTTCCCTTAGACCACATAGGGTGTAAGTGGCAGAGCTGGAATTCAAACCAAAGACCTCTAATTACAAATCCAGCATACTTTACACTGCACCCCCTTCCAAATGCCCAAAATAAAGTAGGAAATTTCAAGAGAGCATCTAGCTCCCTTCCCTTGTGAACTGGCCCAGATAAGGGGACTTTTTTGTTTTTTGTTTTTTGTTTTTTGCAAGGCAAACGGCAGGCCACACAGCTAGGTAATTATTAAGTGTCTGAGACCGGATTTGAACCCAGGTACTCCTGACTCCAGGGCTGGTGCTTTATCCACTATGCCACCTAGTCGCCCCAATAAGGGGACTTTTAAGAGAAATGGCAGATATAATTATTGAGTAATGGTCAAGTTACATTTGACTATTAGTGAGTAAAGGGGCACATTTCATCCCATTTTCCAAAAAAAAGGAAGAATCTGCAAACTGTAGGCCATTGAGTTTAACTAAATTGATTTGGATATGGCAGCATGTCCAGAATGTCTGAGCACTGAAGTCCAGAAGAAATCTTGTATCATCTTTGCTAAAATCATTGTCCACCTGAACTTGGAAAGTGATACTGCTCTTTTTTTTAACTCCATTCTTATCAAGGAGCTAGTGCTAAGGATTTATAATGGTGGGCAAGAACATTCTTACAGTGGTTTCACAAATTAGTCTATCTTTATAGATAAGTATTATGAGTTTTTAAAATTATAATTGAAAACATTAGAGTTTTTTGTAGGAAACAAGGGTCTTTTGGGGGAGGGACAACTTGTGAGTAAATATTTCTTGAGGAATATAAGAGTGTATAAGGGTATAAGGGTGATCACTGCATTCAGATCAAGCAAAAAGATAGCAATGATAACAACTTAATCTTATATATGTTCCTTTAAGGTTTGCAAAGCACTTATGTTTGTTATCTAATTTGAGCTTCAACAGTCGTGTGATATCCTATACTATAGGTATTATCTCTTTTACAGATGAACAAACTTGAGTCTTAGATGAAATGACTTTCCTAGTCACAGGACTAGTAAGCATCAAAAGTAGGATTCTAATCTGTCAGTTTCCAATTCCAGCTTACTCTACCACTTCATACTCACTTTGTTATGGTTCATATCAAATAATTTAACCTTGGAAACATTTTTGTCATATTGTTATTTTTTTCCATATTGTAATTAGTTATCTAATCAGCCAAATATTTCTATGGATGCCATTAACCAGCCTCCACTGCATAATTATTTTTAGAGCCTATACATACACTGTTATAAAAGCTTATTTGGCCTTATGCTCCTTACAGTTTTGAATTCTCTCTTTCATTACCAGTATCCTCCCACAGAATTTCAGAGAATTATTCCCAAGTAGCAGAACCACAGTTCAGAATTTTAAATAACCACAGCTCTATTAGCTCAGTGGACAAGGGAATTATTATATCCTATGCATTTCCCACCTCTGCTCCCTTCCTCAAATGAGTGTATTTATATATGTGTTTTATGGAAAGATTAGAATTTTTTTTTGTTATTTTATCCAAAATTGAGTTATCTTGGTAACCCTTAGCAGAAAATAAATAAGAACATTCTTTACAGCAACTAATTAGAAAATATGTGTAGCATAGTTGTATATGTTTAACCTATAGATATTACTATCACAGGGAAGGGGGAAGATAGGAGGAAAATATGAAACTCAAAATCTTACAAAAAATGAATATTGAAAACTATCTTAACATAGTGTAATTGGGAGAACTTTTTTAAATTTTTTAAAAGAATATAGGAACAATCTTAAGGATTTTTTTCTTTAGAGCCAGCTTGCTCTAAAGAAATGCAACAGATTCACTTTCTCTCCTAGCCTGGAAAAGCTGGATTACTTATTCCCAAAGATAGTACAGCTATGTAACTATTGACTATCTGTCCAAAAATTCAACATACTAGGCTTTAAGAAAATTGCAAAGAAATGCCTTTATAATTTTAAATTTAAGGCTCTGGACTCTTTTAGCAAATCACTATTTACTAGGACCTGTGTTATGTGATGGAGATAGACAGAAATGAAAGAGTCTTTTCCTTCAAGGAACTTATATTCTGTGACTCAATAGATGGACAGAAGAACATGTGAAATACATAGAAAAATAGGATTATTGAAGGAACACGAGCAGCTTTGGGGGAGATAATCACGAAAGTCATTCATCTAAAAGGTAGCCTCTTCAGTTGAACTTTGAAGGAAGCTGGTAGTTTTAAGAGGTAGAGGTTAGGAAAGAATGTATTCCAGGCATTAGGAAAAGCCATTGTAATTACAGGTTATAGCTGTTTGTCCTTGATTTTTGAAGAGGACTATTACATCAGAAAGGTGATGCTATGATTTGCAAGTGAATTGGATGTAAGTGAGGGGAGGGTTGTGCAAAGTCACTGGCCTCACTCTCTCCTTCAGAGCCATCTGAGTCCAGTTGCAAGATACAGAACAGCACAACTAAAGGTGACCCTGGTTGCAGTGAGGGACCTTGACCTTTTTAAACTGAGGTCTTTAACCAATATCAGTTTTATGGAGGCAACCTCTATTCATTGATTAAGGCTAAATCTTTTACTAATATTAAATAAATGTAAATATCCATCTGTCATTCTGGAAGGGGAAACCCTCAGGGTTCCTTACCAGATTGGAAACAATTGATATTTAAACACTCAACAGATGCAAAACTTGGCCAAGTGAAGCTTGAGCTGGGACTTAATGTTAGCTAAAAAAATGAGAGTCAGTGTAATTTGGATATAAAGTGTGATCCTTAAAGAAATCTAACCAGGAAATCTCAAGATATCTTGCCAAAATTTATATTTCTTTGGGCAGAACACCCTAAGTAAGGGTATTATGCCTTATGTGGACAGAGAGCAGGAAGGAAGGATAAAAGGATGGATCTGCATTGTTCAATGAGGAACAGCAAAAAGGCCAATTTGATCTTAATGATAGCATGCAGGAAGGAGAAAAATATGGAATAAAGCTAGAAAGGTAGGTTGGAGCCCAGATGGCAAAGGGCTTCTGTAGATTTATATATAGGGAACCTATGGAATTTTTTGAGTAGTGGAATGACATGGTCAAGCCTGTACTTTAGAAAACTATTTTAATCTTTGTATGGAAAATGGATCGGAAAGGAGAAAGAACAATTAAGAACCTGTTACAGTTGTTTGGTCAAGAGGCACCTACCTTAAAAAAGGATCGTGAATGTGTGTGTGTGTGTGTGTGTGTGTGTGTGTGTGTGTATATATATATATATATAAGCAAGACATGAGATGTAAAAGTAGACTTAATAAGATCAGGCAACCAATTAGATATGTGGAGTGGAGAATGATAATCTCAGCATGACACTCAGATTGTGAAACTGGGTGACTATAATATGATGAGGCCCCTGACAAATATAGGCGAAGTTTGGAGGGGATTGAATTTGAGAATAAAGATGAACATTTTTGATGAATCTGAGTTGCCTACCAGATTTCTAGGTGGGGCATATCCAATAGGCAGTGAGACAGGGGAGACTAGTATTGAAGAGAGAAACTAGGCCTAGTTATGCAGTACTGTAGTTTATGTGAGACACTGGCTGAATAGAGATTATAATTTAATCCAAAGTAACCATTGAGATAAAGTGAAAAAGTCTAGAGAGAGAGAGAGAGAGGAGAGGAGTACCTAGCACCACTAATGGACCTGAGAAGATCCAGCAAGAAATTGATGAGTGTTCCCTCAAGTAGGAAAAGAACCACGAATATGTAGCAAATATCCAGAAGAAGTTGATCAACCCAACTGATTTTGTAGAAAGACAAGATGAAGATCAGGAATATGCCATTGGATATTCCAATTAATATTTGATGATATCCAGATTGAAAAAATAATTTTAGAGAGTGAGAGGAAGAAAGGAAGTTAGAGGCACCAATTATGAAATGCTGTTTCAAAGTGTTCACTTGAGAGAAGGAAAAATAGAGGACAATAGCTGGTAGGCATCAGATGATCAATTGAGTTGTTTTGTTATTTTGGTTCATTTTATTTTTTAGGATTAGAGTTTAGGGAGACCTTGACATTCTTGTTGTATAGAGTGGGGAACATTTGGATAACAAGAGATTACAAAGTGTAGGGATCATGGGCCAACTCCTGGAGAAGATGAAATCAAGAAGTGTAGATAGAGGGTTGGCCTTTGTCTGCAGGACTTGCCTCATCCTGCAGGGTATTGTAGAGGAGTGAGTGGAGCCCCAGAGACAAAGGGACATGGGATGAGGGAACTCTTGGCAAATAGTCCCCATTTTTTCATCAGTTTGTTTCTTTATATCACAAAGTTAAAAAGGTATAGAAAATACATGATTCCTTCTTGTGTTTTTTTTAGACTATGGAAAAGTTTCTGATGTAGTAATGCAGAACTCTTCTTTAAAGGCTTATCTCCAGCAAGGCAGTTCCCTTGCATGGCATAATCACAAAAGATTTCTTGATGGTGTTATGAGAAAACTTTGACTCAAAGCAGGTTGTAGTTTGTCTTTGGGAATTGTGCAGTGTTTTTTTTTAGTCAAGGTAAATTACTGTGAACATTGTAGTGCTACAGTGAATGACAATTTAACAAGCATTTATTTAATACTTACTGTGTTCCGGGAACTATGCTAAATATTGGCTACAGAGACAGGAGCAAAAAGGCAGACAGCCCTGCTGTCATTGAGCTTCCATCTTTGTATCCCTCAGGATTGCTTGATTAAGCTGCAATAAAATTATCAACAAAGATTTCTTCATTGTAAAAAGAACTTAAGTAGAAATGTCTGATTAATAAATGCTCAAGTCATAGCTCCTTCTTTGCTCCTCATAGAATGTCTAGAGATCCAGAAGAGCCCATATGGCAGTAGATTCACAAGAAGGGCAGCTATGTGACCCCGGTGGATAGAGTGCCAGACCTGGAGTCAAGAAAACTACTTGTCCTGAGTTCAAATCAGATCTCAAACATTCACTAACTTGAATGGCCCAGGGCAGGTCATTTAACACTGTTTGCCTCAGTTTTCCTCATCCATAAAATGATCTGGAGAAGGAAATAGAAAATCACTTCAGTATCTCTGCCCAGAAAATCCCTAATGGGGTCATCAAGAATTAAACATGACTGAAAAATGACTGAAAATCAACAAAGAGACACAAGAGTAGCAAGTAGTATAGGCCACCATCTGTATCCATGGAGGGGAAGGGGAAAGAAATAAGCATGGGCTAGGTACAGAATGCTACCTGCACTTTAAAAATACAACCACCCTGAGATGTAGGTAAGTTCTGTTTCCCCACTTAATATATGAGGAAGCTAAGGCAGACAAAAGTGAAATAATTTGCCAGGGTCACACCAGTAAGTACTTGAGATTGGAATTCAGGTCTTCTTGATTCCAGACACTATTCACATAGCTGCTGGAGTGAGTTTGCCCATATAAAATAACAAGGAATCATTAAGTGCTCATCATATTCCCAGCTCTGAGAATACAAATAAAGAATGAAAGAATCCTTTTCTTCAAGAGATTATATTCTTAAATCATTAAAAACAAGTATTTCAGAATTTACAGAGTACCAGAAAATACAGTATAGAGTAGTTAAATTCAGAGCAATTGGGAGTGGGTGGTGGAACAGGAAAAGTTTCATGTGTAAGGTGGTATTGGATTTTATGAGGTGATGATAAGGAAGGAGGAATTCCCTGTGTAAGGAATAGCCAAGGCAAAGGCTCAGACTAGGAGATAGAAGGTCATTTGATAGTCACAGAGGGAAAGCCAGATTGACTTTATCCTTATATATGAGAAGGAAGGGAGTAATGTTCAGTGAGGGCCTGTTCAGTTAGGTGCTTAATGTTGAATGAATGAAATTTTGTTAATTTTTTCATACTTTTTCTCTTGCACTTTGACCATGATTGAGTCACATAATCTCTCAAGACAGTAAGTATAGATGATAACCATCCTCTTCAGTGGGCATAGTTTTCACATCAGATGTTCCTAAGATTAATAAATTCATAAGTCCAAATCTCATTCCTCCCACCAAAAGAAGACAATTACAACTGCTGGGGTATGTGTACACTAAGAGTAATGAGTATTGAAGATTAAAAACTGCATCTTTATGGGAGAAACTTAAGTGGTAGGTAGAGAGAGAGGAATTGAATTTAGCTACAGCTAAATTAGAAACAAAAATAGTTTAAAAACAAATCAGCTATTTAATTTTAGCATCTACTCAGATATGCATTCAAGCTGATTTTTTTATCAAAATATAACAGCTTAAACATATTTTTCCCTTACATTAAGCTGATAGAGCAACCCACAGGGTGACAGTATTTCATTGCAAGATTACCATCATTAGCAGCTTGTCACCTGTTATAGAGATATTCATTATTATTATTTTGTTGTTGTGTACCAGCAGAGTACTAAACATGGAAGATTCTATCCCTACCCTAGAGGCTTGCATTATAAGTCATAGAGATAAAACAATCTGAAGATTAAAAACACCCACTGGGAGGGTGATTAAACTATATTGGGGTGAGATGGTTTAGAGTGTATGGGTTTTTTGTATTTTGTTTTATATTTTTAGAGGGGGTGGTTATACATTTCAGTTCTATTTCTTTAATGAAAAGACATCTGAAATGTTTTGTATTTCTACTTTGGTAACCATCCATGCAGGAAATATTTTCTTCTATCAAAAGGGATATGATTGAAACAGTACATTTTTTTATTAGTCATTGATTCAGAAATTTTCTATAGGAACATTGACTTAGTTTGAGTACCTGGTTGTCATCAAACATTTTGGGCCACCTGTATAATACTCAATATATTATAACTGCTGTTATATAAAAGTCTAATGCCAGAAAGAGAAGATTGCCCCTTCCCTTCAAGTGATTTAAAATCTAAATGAGGAACATGAGAAATTTGATCATGGTATCAACTATATCCTTATAAAAAGCATAAATGGGGGCTGCTAGGTGGCATAGTGCATAAAGCACCAGCCCTGGAGTCAGGAGTACCTGGGTTCAAATCCGGTCTCAGACACTTAATAATTACCTAGCTGTATGGCCTTGGGAAAGCCAGTTAACCCCATTTGCCTTGCAAAAACCTAAAAAAAATTTAAAAAAAAAGTAAAAAGCATAAATGTAAATAGAATTAGATATGTATATCACGAACATGATTACTCTTGTATATTCCTTTAGAGAAGGGAATTTTTAGTTGTTGCAGATGTGAATTTTCCTGACTACACTTGGGCAGGACACAGTTTCTTTAGCACTGGAAAAGACTTTGTACCCTTATTGGATATTTGTTAGTTGAAGAAACAAATTAAGAGATTTGTCCATGTACTTTTTGAGGAGTCTTCTTAAGCAATCATGAATTTTCCATTTTGAGGAGACATGGATTGAAATATACATCTGTTTTATTTACTGCTGCAGCAGTTTATTGCAAAAATTCCTTCATCTTGTTTTTTGTTTCACATTTCTACCTTATTTATATGTCGATGCTGTTCATATATATATATTTAGAATTTTACAATTTTCCCCCTATTCTCACTTCCCTCCCCTCCCCTCACCCCACCCCACCCCACAGAAGACAGTCTGTTAGTCTTTGCATTGTTTCCATGGCATACATTGATCTAAATTGAATGTTAGGGGAGAGAAATCATATCCTTAAGGGAAGAAAAAGTATGAGATAGCAAAATTACATAATAAGATAACAGGTTTGGTTTTTTTTTAATTAAAGGTAATAGTCTGGTCTTGTTCAAACTCCACAATTCTTTCTCTGGATACAGAGAAATTATGTCTGATGGTTGCACTGATGGAATGAGTAAGTCCATTAAGGTTGATCATCACTCCCATGTTGCTGTTAGGGTGTACAGTGTTTTTCTGGTTCTGCTCATCTTGCATAGCATCAGTTCATACAAATCCTTCCAGGCTTTCCTGAATTCCCATCCTTCCTGGTTTTCTAATAGAACAGTAGTGTTCTGTCACATACATATACCACCAGTTTACTAAGCCGTTCCCTGATTTATGGGCATTCACTCAATTTCCAGTTCTTTGCCACCACAGGCAGGGCTTCTATGAATATTTTAGTACTAGTGATGTTTTTACCCTTTTTCAGAATCTCTTCAGGATATAGACCCAGTAGTGCTATTACATTTTTGATGCCTTTTGGGTGTAATTCCAAATTGCTCTCCAGAAAAGTTGGATGAGTTCCCAGCCTAACAATGTATTAGTGTCCCAGATTTTCCATATCCCTTCCAACATTGATCATTGTCCTTTCTAGTCATATTGGCTAGTTTGAGAGGTGTGAGATGGTACCTCAGAGATGCTTTAATTTTCATTTCTCTAAGTAGTAATGATTTAGAGCAATTTTTCATGACTATGGATCTCTTTGATTTCCTCATCTATAAATTGCCTTTGCATAGCCTTTGACCATTTGTAAATTGGGGAGGGGTGTGTGTGTGTGTGTGTGTGTGTGTGTGTGTGTGTGTGTGTGTGTGTGTGTGTAAAATATTAAAAAACCAATGCCGTATCACAATTAACCTCTTAAATATCCAAACAGGTTATAAAAAGGAAAGATTATTGAGAACAAAATGTCATTTCTGAGGCAGAACATAATCTTTGGAAGTCCACATGCCCTATAGTCAGCTAAAACAGACTTACATAAAGAGGGAAACTGATCCATTCTGTTCTTTTATTAACTTAACAGTAAAGTGGCACAGACTCTTTCATTTCTTTTACTGTTTCTTTGCTTCTAAAGCAAAATTTATCTTATTATATTGCCATTACTGTGGCACTGACAAGTCATAGACATTAACCATTCCTGTAGTTTTTCATACAAGTCTTCCAGAGACTAATCTATGATCAGACAGTGTCTCGTTCTGTTTCTGTTCCCCAGCTCCTTAGATTGACTTTTTACAATATTTTAAAGAGGTTAATGGGAAAGGTGAGACTTGAACTCCTTTTCCTGACTTGTTTACAAAAGTGAGAAAGTATTTTTTAAATGTCTCTGATCAGGAAATAATAAAATTTCAGAAGGAATTGTCTTGATATTTTTCTGCATCATATTTCTTAATGTACAAATTTAAAAGCAACATAAAATGTTTCAAAGTTCAAGAATAGGAAAATACATGATAGATGGGAAAAATAATACATCAGGAAAGGTAAAAGCTAAGTTGGTTTTACAAATATGTTACTTTTTTCTTTTTTTTAAAATTTTATTTATTTAAGGCAGTGGGGTTAAGTAACTTGCCCACAGTCACACAGCTAGGCAATTATTAAGTGTCTGAGCCAGGATTTGAACTCAGGTACTCCTGACTCCAGGGCTGGTGCTCCATCCACTGCGCCGCCCTATTATTTCTTTTTTTTATTCACCCTGTTATTTCTTTTTTTGGCAAGGCAAATGGGGTTAAGTGGCTTGCCCAAGGCCACACAGCTAGGTGATTATTAAGTGTCTGAGCCAGGATTTGAACCCAGGTACTCCTGACTCCACAGCCGATGCTTTATGCACTACACTGCCTAGCCGCCCCCCACCCTGTTATTTCTTAAAGCAAACAATTCTTTTTGGTAATATACAGAATTGCTTATGATTTATGTGGATTTATTTTATATTATGCAACTTTGCTAAAGGTGTTAATTATTTCAATTTTTAGTTGACTGTGATTTTCTAAGTAAATCATGATATCATTTGCAAAAAATGATCGTTTAGTTTTTCCTATGTTCTTTTTTCCTCTTTTTCTTGACTAATCACTAAAACAAGCATTTCTAGCAAAATATCTTATAGTGATGGAGATAATGGACATCCTTACTCTACCTCATGCCTTTTGGTATGCCCCCTAGTTCATTGCTGTTACAGAATATGCTGAGCCCTGTCTGGTTTTAGATAGATGTTACTTATCAGATCTAGAAAATTATTTATTCCTATGTTTTTTAGTGTTTTCAACTGCAATGACTGTTGTATCTTATTGAAAACTTTTTTAGCTATTGATATAATCCTGTCATTTTTTGCTGTTATTAATATAGTCAATTATATTTACTTTTCCCAATATTGAACCATTCTGACAAAACCAGTCTAAAAACAACTCGGTCATAATGTATAATCTTTATAATAAGTTACTTATAATCTCCTTATAATTATATTCCAAGTTTTTGTCTCAGTCTTCATTGGTCTATGTTTTTTCTCTGTTTTGACTGTCCCAGATTTATATACCAAGACTATATTTATATCATAGGAAGAATTTTATAGGACCTCTTCTTCCTATTTTTAAACAACTTTTGTAGTATTAGAATTAATTATCCTTTTGAGTCAGAAGTTATTACTGCTTTTCTGATAACATTTTTCAGTTGTAATAATGTTCATGATTTTGTAGATGTTACATATATCTTCTTCTGAATGCTCTTCAGTGCCATCAAAATTCCCTTCCAACTTAGATCCCCTTTTTATAAACTTAATTTGTTCAGCTCCTCTTCCTTTCTTCATTTTCTTTGGTACCATTTCAAATATAGTACATTAGATTGTGATGCTTGAGTCCAAATGTTCTACTTATCATTTTTATATTCCCCTTTCCCAGAAGTAAATAAGAAATCAGGATAGCTTGCATTTGGGAAAATCTACAGTGCTTTTTAAACATTTTTTGAAGTTTTTTTGTTTATTTTGAATTTTACAATTTTTCCCCTAATCTCGCTCCCCCCCCCCCCAGAAGGCAGTCTGTTAATTTTTACATTGTTTCCATGGTATACATTGATCTAAGTTGAATGTGATGAGAGAGAAATCATATCGTTAAGGGGGAAAAATAAAGTATTAATAGATAGCAAAATTACATAAGATAACGTTTTTGTTTTTGTTTTTAAATTAAAGGTAAAAGTCTTTGGTCTTTGTTTAAATTCCACAATTCTTTCTTTGGATACAGATGGTATCCTCCATCGCAGATACCCCAAAATTGTGTCTGATAGTTACACTGATGGAATGAGCAAGTCCATTAAGGTTGATCATCACCCCCATGTTGCTGTTAAGGGTGTACACTTCTGGTTCTGCTCGTCTGGCTCAGCATCAGTTCATGCAAATCCTTCCAGATTCCCATCCCTCCTGGTTTCTAATAGAACAATAGTGCTCCATGACATACATATATCATAGTTTGCTAAACCATTCCCCAATTGAAGGACATTCACTTAATTTGCAATTCTTTGCCACCACAAACAAAGCTGCTATGAATATTTTTGTACAAGTGAAGTTTTTACCCTTTTTCATGATCTCTTCAGGGTACAGACCCAGTAGTGGTATTGCTGGATCAAAGGGTATGCACATTTTTGTTGCCCTTAGAGAGTAATTTCAGAAAGGATGAGTGCACAGCTCCACCAACAATGTATTAGTGTCCCAGATTTCCCACATCCCTTCCAACAATGATCCTATTTGGTTATATTAACCAGTCTGAGAGGTGTGAGTTGGTACCTCAGAGATGCTTTAATTTGCATTTCTCTAATTAGTAGTGATTTAAAGCAATTTTTCATATGAATTTGGATTGC
Source organism: Macrotis lagotis (assembly GCF_037893015.1). Lineage (NCBI taxonomy): Eukaryota > Metazoa > Chordata > Mammalia > Peramelemorphia > Peramelidae > Macrotis > Macrotis lagotis. The sequence goes on from NC_133662.1 coordinate 11,663,263, forward strand.
TTTGATTTCCTCATCTGTAAATTGCCTCTGCTACATATCCTTTGGCTATTTGTCAATTGGGGAATGACTTGTTTTTTTAAAAAAATTTAACTCAGTTTTCTTTATTTTACAAATGAGTCCTTTGTTAGAAATACTAGTTGCAAAAATTGTTTCCCAATTTACATTTCTTTTGATCTTTGTTACAGTGGTTTTGTCTGTGCAAAAGCTTTTTAATTTAATGTAATCAAAATTGCCTAGTTTGTTTTTAATGATGTTCTCCATCTCTTCCTTGGTCATAAACTGCTTCCCCCAGTAAACTATTCCTTGATCTCCTAATTTGCTTATGATGTTTTTTTTATGTCTAAATTCTGTATCCATTTTGATCCTATCTTCGTGTATGGGTGAGATGTTGGTCTAATTCTGCCAGACTAACTTCCAATTTTCCCAACAGTTTTTATCAAAGAGAGAGTTTTCATCCCAGAAGCTGGGCTCTTTGGGTTTCTCAAACAGCAGATTATTGTAATCGTTTCCTGCTATCATCATAGTCTGTTCCTCTGTTCTACGACTCTATTTCTGTTTCTTAGCCAATACCAAACAGTTTTGATGACTGATGCTTTATGATATAATTTTAGATCTTGTAGGACTAAGCCACCTTCTTTTCTGCAGTGATTTTAATGAACTTACGACCTCTCCCTGAAGCAAAAACTATTCTTTTTTAACAACATAATTCTTCTGGTGATACCACATGATTATGAATCATAGAATTTCCAAAGAATCAAATTTTGGATCACTTAGAGGACTCTTGAGAGCTGTACATATTTGGGTATAATTAGGAATGCTGCAACTTGCCAGAGAAGACTTGCAATAGAGAAATGGAGTAAAAGATATAATCAAAGAGATATATAATCAAAAAGGAGGTGAAAAATAACAGATTAGCAGCCCATATGTTCCATGGAGATCTGGAGGAACGTAATCGTCATGTTGGTTAATCCCCCTGATAAAAGATTTAAAAGAAGATAGAGATGAGAATACATGAATGTATTGCAATCTGTACTATTGAAGGGACTATCTGCATTGATGCAAATTATAACAACTCAGTGAAATTCATAGGATAAACTAGAATAAGAATAAATGGGAGGGGATCATTTATTAAACACTATTTGTATGGTACTCTGCTAAGTACTGAAAATAAAATAAATATATATATATATATATATATATATATATATATATATATATATATGTACATACATATATAGGAATTTTCAGCTGCAAATTCCCCAGTGGTCCTTAGGGTACAGTGGCAAAATAAAAGTTAATGAATCTTATTTAATTAAATTTCCATTGATAAAAATTATATTTATTTCTGATGCTGAACTAGTAAAAAATGCCAAGTGAGAATTTTTTTTTACTGGATCTTCAGTAGATCATGGCAGCTGGGAAGGTAGAGGCTGTAGGACCTCTATAGAAGCAATTGTGCCAGGTGACAGCCCTACAAGGGTTATTTTTCTGCTTCTATTTCAGGTTAAAAGTAGCGACAGTGGCAGTTATTTGGCATTTAGTGTTGAGGTTGTAATACTGGTATCTTTCTTCTTAAGGGACACAAAAACTAAAGTTGCTGCCTCTGCAATGAAGAGAGAGAGAACTTTATTTCTCAAATTCTTTTCCACGTCAAACTTTGGTCATTATAATTACATGGTATTTTTAAAATTGTGTTCCAGTTGCATTGTCATTATGTATATTGTTTTTTTGGTTTTTACTTTTTGAATCAACTAATGTGTCTCCTTGTATTTCTCTGAATTCATTATTTATATACATTCATTGTACCTTTCAATGTATTCCATTAAAGTCACATATCAAAATTTATTTAGCCTTTCCCAAATTGGGAGGTATCTATCTTTGTTTCTAATTCTTTGCATCCACAAAAAAAAAAAATGTGGTGCTCTGAATGTTTTGATACAGATGGGCTGTTTTTGTTTCCATACCTTGACAGTGGGATCTCTGGGTCAGAAAGTATGGACATTTGTCATTTTGTTAACACAATTCCAGAATTGTCTTCCAGAACTAATTCCACCAATATAGATATGGCAACGAAACCTGAGTTGTTTTGATTTGCATTTTCTTATGATTTGAAATAATTTTTTATATGATTGTTAATAATCTGCGATTCTTATTTTGGGAACTTTGTTCATACATATCCTTCAAGCACGTTTATCCATTGGGAAATAGTTCTTGGTTTCATATATTTGTATGAATTCCCTAAATGTCTTAGATATCAGGATCTTACAAATATTGAATAACTAATGATCTCATAATATCTGATTTCCTTTTTCAGTCATTCTTCTTAACATTGCTGCAACTTAGATTCATTTGAGCAATTCTCATTCAATTCAGGTGATACTTTCTATTGTCAACCTTTCCTGATCATCCCCCTAAGGTATGAGTTCCTTAAACTCTAACACAGTACCTTGTACATTGTCATTTACTTTTTTTTAAAGAAAGATTTTATTTATTTTGAGTTTCACAATTTTCCCCCCATTCTTGCTTCTCTCCCCCCACCTCCCACAGAAGGCATTCTATTAATCTTTACATTGATTCCATGTTATACATTGATCTCAGTTGAATGTGACGACAGAGAAATCATATCCTTAAGGAAGAAAAATAAAGTATGAGATAGTAAAATTACACAATAATATAATGTGGTTTTTTTTTCTAATTTGACAGTAATAGTCTTTGGTCTTTGTTCAAAGTCCATAATTCTTTCTCTGGATACAGATGGTATTCTCCATTGCAGATAGCCCCAAATTGTCCCTGGTTGTTGCACTGAAGGGATGAGCAAGTAGATCAAGGTTGATCATCACCCCCATGTTGCTGTTACGGTGTACAGTGTTTTTCTGGTTCTGCTCAACTCACTCAGCATCAGTTCATGCAAATACTTCCAGGTTTCTCTGAATTCCCATCTCTCCTGGTTTCTAATAGAACAATAGTGTTCCATAACATACACATACCACAGTTTGTTAAGCCATTCCCCAATTGAAGGACATTCACTTAATTTCCATTTTTTTGCCACCACAGACAGGGCTGCTATAAACTTTTTGGGTTTTTTTTTTTTTAAGTTAAGACAGTTTTATTTTTATAAGGCCTAAATTTCCATCTCTTCTTTCTCTTTCACAGAGAGCCATCCCATGTATCATACCACCCATCTAACACTTAGCAGAGTGCTTGAGATATAGTAGGAGTGTATGTGTGTGTACATACACATGTGTGTGTTTTATATAAATTTGTATGTGTATATGTATGCATTATGGATATGTGACTGCATGCAATGTTTTAAACCTGTGGTGGACCTTCCCCAGCAAAGTCACATAATAAGTTTATTAAGTTTCGAATTTATTTAAAACCCTTATTCCTCTTATAAAGAAGGAAAATCAGCCCATAGAAATGAAGGGTTTTTATAAGACAACACAAATAGAAATGTAGCAGAACCAATATTTTGTCTTGTGGTTTTCTGATTCCAAATCCAGGATGATAATTTTACCATGGTATTAATTCAGAGAAGGTCATATAATTGTATAACCCCTTTTTGCTGTTCAAATTTTACTTTGACTATATAAAAAAATAACAAAAATATCTGTTACCTCTCCATTAAAAGTTCTTTGAAATCCTAGGTGCCCCCTTCTTCAAAAAGTGTTGAGGTCATTTGGGGAGAGCATGAATTACTGATAAATTGGTTGAAAATTGCTAATATACATCAACACACAAACACAAGTTAATCTTTTTGAAAACTCATCAAGTCAACAGTACAAATGTGATATATACTCCCCATTCACTCCTTATTTTCATTTTTATTAAGTGGAAAAATATATTTTTAACAAAGTATAACAGTGTTAACAGTGTAACTCCTTATTACAAGAATAATACTGTCACTTAAACTTGAAGTTCACTGTGCATATTCTTCTTTAGCATAAGCTTTTTGCAGTTTTGTGTCTCTTCAAGCAGTGATATTTAGAACTCTTTATGCCCGTTCCTTACAACACTGTAATATCCATTGTACTTATTCAGAAGGTCAAAGAGACTTTAACCATTAAAGGTTAAAATTTCACTAAGATTTTTGGAACAGCCTGTATACCACAATTGATTCAATCACCTTCTGTCAATCAGCCAGTCAATCAGTAAAAATATTTATCAAGCACCTACTATATTCCGGACACCATGCTAAGCACTGGGGATACAAAGATACAAATGCAGCCCTTGCCCTTGAGGAATTTTTTACTCTGATGTACCCCATCAGGCACAAAGTTGGGGTTTTTTCCCCAATTTTTTGCTGTTATGGTGTCATTATTATTTTTTAACTAATAGATCCTCATAACTTTCCTTGAGATATAAACTTGTAATGGAGTCACTGCTTCAAAAGATATTAATTATCTGGTAATTTTTCATGCATAATTTCATATTACTTTCCAAAACAGTCAGTCCAGATCAGCCCTCTGCCAACAGTATTAATATACTTATTTCCCTTAAAATAGCACCATTATTTAAAAAATTTTCTTTTATCATCTTTCCCATTTTTATGACTGAAAAGTGATACATCCTGTTAATTTTTATATGTATATCTGGGATTCATAATTCTGAAAAAAAGCTTTTCAGGATGGTAGTTGTTTTTCCATGTGAAAACTTACTTTAACCACTTATCTACTGAGGAATGAAACAAATATTTTATATTTATATCAGTTCTCTTTAAATTTTGGGTGCTGGGCTATTAAAGAGAAGTGGTAGTCCACATCTGTGATTTCAGTGGTGTAGCATAATTCCTATCAAGAAAAGTCCCTCTAATGCAGATTAGCAGTTCTACAGCTTGAGTTGTAGAGAACTTCTTGGGGAACTAACTGATGGAGAGGTTCAGTAACTTATTCAAGGCCACACAGCCAGTATATATCACAGGCAGATCGTGTTTTATTGATTGTAAAGACTGCATTCTCCCCACTACATCATGCTGCTTCTCATTGGATGTTTAACACAAAGATTTTTTTCCCCCAGTCAATAGTTATTATTCTAGCTAAATTGCTTTTAAATATGCAAAAGCTTTTTGTTTTTGTAATTGTAATAGCTTTGTCTTATTCTTGTTTCCCTACTGGTCAAAAATTTTTCTCCTTTATATAAAAAATACAACCATCACTAGCTTTATCCAAGTGATAATAACCAGCAAGAGTAACAATTAACCATTGTTATCCAGGCACTTTTATGTTTTTCTATGTAATAGAAAGCAGGTGTATGCATTGGTAAGATCTCTTGTACAGAGTATCATAGGTAAGCAATAGGTAAGCCTTCTTGAAGACTGAAATTGCATTTCTAACCTGGGGTGGTGGTGATGGTGGTGGAAGGATGCCAAACATAAACCATAAACATTTGTCATAGTCATAGGAATTGACTTGGAAGACACCTCAATAATAACTCATATTTATTTAGTACTTAAAAGTTCTCTAAGTACTTTATATTTCATTTGAGTCTTTTCCCTCCTCCCCAATCTCTCCATTATATAGAGATACAATGCAAAATGTGGATTTTGATCTTCTAAGTTCAATTCTGGTGCTCTTTGTACTTACATGGTTCTTGCCACCCATAGTTTAAGTACTGTTCTATCTTTTGAGAAATTTATTCCTCTAGGAACAGAAAAGTATCTTAAGTACATATATATATGTATATATACATATGTATAAATACATATATATATATAAATACTACATAGATATATACAGATATATTTATCATGATTGTACCTGCCATTTGAAGTATCCCTTACTTTTTTTTTATCTAAAGAAGAGAACATCTTTAGAGTCTGGACATTGGGAAGACTTAAAATAAGAGAGGATGTGAAGATATCAAAAAGGAAAAGTATGGCTCACAGTAATAAAAAGAGACTGTTAATCATTGTGCATTAACATGGTGGGGATACTTATCAAGTTTTTAAGAGAGATAAAATGATTTCTGTGGAGTAAGAGGAACTGCTTTAAGTAGAAGTAGTTTGTTTTCTAATAACAATTGAGAGAAATACAATGTAGCAGAAAGAGTGGCCAGAAAAAGTTGAGGTCGAGCCCTTTCCCTGTATACTAGCAGTGTGATCGTTTTGTGAAGATGGGTAAATTCACTTAACTTCTCAGTGCCCCAAGCAGCTTTAAAAGCTAGAAAGGAATTGATGACCTGTATTAGTGGAGGGAGTTTCTGTATTAGGAGATTCAGTGTAATCAAGGTACTTACACCCCTTTAATCCCTCAATTAAAGCCTTGCAATATAAACACAAGTGTGTTATCTCAATAATTTTCTTCAATGGTAAGTGTAAGAAATTTTATGAGCAAATAAGTACCTTTTCAAGGTTCCCAACATTTATCTAGGCTCTTGCATTATTTTGAGATTTGAACAGTAAGGGAAGAAATTGACCTATGCTGATTAAACCTGCTTAAACTACTCTTGCTTGAATTCACTTTGAATTGTAGAGCTTTCTTTCTTTTAACTTTGGGATAGAAACTTGAGCACATCTATAACTGACTTTGACCATAGTCAACCTCAAGCATCATGATGACATCAATCAGTGTGTTCCTAGTCTAGAATGTAGCAGAGGATAAATAAAATAGGTTTGAAATTTTTGATCACTTCCAGAAAAGTCTCTCATGTCTCTATAACTCTTAGTTATATTTTCAGAAACTTTTTCTTCCCCATCCTTCCCTCCACCCCACCCCCAGATCTTTGTTTTTTCCTGCATTTGATCCTATGATAGAGGCATAAGAAGTTGTTTCTGATATCTGTCTATTGCCACCAAAGCAGCCTTCAGACTTCATGCTTAGCTGGAGTAAGAGGGGAATCATGATGAGTTATGAGGAGGAGAGAGCCCTAGTTCAAAGACTTAAAACACATCTTTGGGATATGTGGGTACATGCTTTTTGAATAGCAGAGATCGTCATGTCTGATGGTGAACAGTGTGTTTTGATAGTCTTTAAACTGTCTTACCACAAAACAAAAGTCTTAACACCTTTCAAGATCCTAAACCTCTGTGTCCTGCAGTCACAAAATAAATGATGGATGGTAGAAGGATGATATATGAGACATCAGAAAACTTCCATCCTTTGATTACATTAAGTAAGATACCATGTATCTCAACTGTCCAGGAGTATCCCCAAGACAGCAACATCAATGTCTATCTGGTTAATAAAGAGAAATTGAGAAGCACCCCGGGTTTCTTCTACTAATGTTTTCTGACCCCAGCAAAGGAAGAACAGATTGTGGGGTTTATCAGGCAGCACAAGTAAGATGCTATTATTGCAGTGTTGTGGTTTCAGCAAAAAGACACTTTCAAACTCCCTGGGAAGCACACTACTCAATATATTTATGTATTAGCAAGAGAGATCCAGAAAATATGATGTCCTTCTTCCCTCCCCCAATCCCTCAAGGGAGAAAGAAAAGTGATTAATGTTTAAAGTAATACTGCCTAGCAAGTTGAGAACAACTGACCTTTAAAATAGTTGTGATCTAGACCTGGCATCCAATTACCAATATTTGAAGCCAAACCTATTACCATATCATCTATTTAATGAAAAGAGACAGCCTTTTTCACAGAGAGTTCAGACCTTTCCCCATTCTCTGCCTATATATCATGGCAGTTAACAAACATTCCTAAATTGAGATGTGTTCATTTGGAGACATTAGGGGATATTGAAGCATAGGGGCAGGGAAGAAGTCCCTCTTTGACAAAAATGAAAAGTAAAAACTGGACAATGAGAGTGTTTTCTTCCCTAAAGAATTTCATAACAGTGTAAAAATCCAGGAAGGCCATGAATCTAATCCCTGCATGTATTTTGTAAACCAAGCAAGCATGGGGAGACAGAACAGAAAGAAAATGCCTATAAAACAGAATTTTTGAAGTCTCTTTTATCACTTTTTTTCAGTGAGTGTCGTTTTCTTCATGGACAGAGGTTTTAACAGCTTAAGCTTCTTTTAAATGGTCTGAGGAGAGACAGCAGTGATGTGTGAGGGTTCATTAATTATTGCTCTTACTGATGTTTGCACAGGCAGTTGGGATCATAAATGTCAATCTGTGAAGAGACTGTGATAGGTTCTAAAAAACTGATTGAGCGCCTCAAAAGCTGTCATCCAGCCTGAGATTAAACAGATTCATCTTTCTTTCTTAGAAGTAAAAGAAGAGGGAAGAAGGGAGAAGGGCACAGAGGACTTTCTTCCCTTTGTTGCCATTTGCCTTCTCCCGTACTCATTTTTCTGAATTGTGAGTGCTGGGCTAATAGCCCAGCTGAGGTGGCAGACAGCCCCAGCAGTGGTTAGCAGCCCCAGGTGTATGTGGGTTGCCAACTCCAACACTGACAGGAGATTAAGAGAGATTGAGATTCAAATCTGACAGGCCTGACACAATTTATTTCAGAAATTGGGAGGGAAAACATAAGTAATAAAGACAAGAACAGTGACAGTAAAGAACTAATGTGAATATTTGTTGAAGACAAAACAGAATTTTAGAGGAAGTAACTCTAGTCTTCACACAAGGTTTCTGTTTCCAAATCATGAGCCTTAGCACACTTTTCTGAGTTTGGCTGGAATACTATAATTAGAAAAATCTTTTCTAAAGAGAATACATTTTGAATAATTACTATATTTGTTTATCACCAGTTTAAGAGAAATAACATTCAAGATATAAGGTTGACTGGGAGTTGGAGAAAATATAAATAAGTAAAAAATTGTTTTCTTTTTTATCATAGTATTGTCACTTTCTTTTGATGAGAATTTGGTATCTTGTGTTTCCCGTTCCATTTAACCTTGGTCAAGAAAGTGGAGAAGAATGAAAACTAAGGTCAATTTAAGTTTGTATAGAATCAGGACACCCTTGTGACTAGGTGTTTTTCTACATCTCCACATACAGATTTTATGTATTTTTCTGGTTAGATGTTACCTACAAAAAGACATGTTTGGGAATTTTCTGTGTTAAAGCTCTGTGAAGGTCCTTACCTAGAAAGTAAAAATAATTCCTGATTGTGGAAAAATTTTTTAGTTTTTTTCTTCAAGGCTTGCTCTGACTGATGAGCATGCTCATCAGGACTTTTTTCTTTCAACAATGAGAGCTGTGTAGGATAAACTGGAGTTCACCTTCTTTTCTCTATGCTTCTCCTTCTATGTAGGTTGCTTATAACAAGTGCACATTCTATATGAAGGGGGTCATTCCTCTCCCATTTCTAATTTTGTTGTTTAAGTAACTAATCAGGGTGACATTTGTGAGCAAAAATTTAAAGCCCTCTATATTCATTCTAGCCTAACAAAAGAAGACAATGATTCCTTTAATGTTATCTAGTTTTGTTTTGGGTTTGCTTTTTGTCTTTCCACCTTTTAGATTAGTCATTTTCTAATTGGTTATAAAATTTATAATTGAATACTTGATTTATTGAGCCATTGTTATGCAATTAGAAACCCCTGTTCTGGACATCCTATTTTGTTGGTTTGTATTGAGGGGGAATTATCATGTATTACAGGAGGAACTAAATGAGATGAAAAAAAGTTTATGAGAGAATGGTGTATCCTCTGTGTCGGTGCCAGTTACAGCTGGACCTGAGAACTGTTCACCCTGTAGTCAACATGTGAGTCTAGGGCAATTAGATGTCTACTCAAAAAGAGTGCAGAGAAAAACAGATTTTCATTACCCTCAAGTATGAATATGCTTAGTGCGAATGACTCACTGAAAGGAGCCTTGAGTTGGACAGATGAGGAATTCCCAAGAGGAAAGTTTTCATAACCAGAATTATTATTCCTGTTTTATACTGACAGTGGGCAACATTGACTTGTTTTAATAACTAGGTTTGCAGTAGGGGCTGAATAATTTGGTAAATCATACTCCCTTTGCTTATGTGATGTGGGTGATATTTGTAGCCCTCCTAGGTAATGAACATCTTTGTATTTTAATTTGTTTAAGATTAAAAAAAAACTGTCTAGGTTATGTTGTCAGCATACTGCCAGCAGCAGCTACTACTAGTATTGCTATGACAGTGTCACTTTTATGTCCCTCTTCCATGGTAGTATTTCCCTTTAGAATGTAAAACAAGGTAACCTTCACTCCTAAATATTTGCTGATTTCAGGATTAACAGAACAATTCTAGTACAGTAAGGATAAATATAAAATTTCCAGTTAACATGAGACATTAATACCAAATGCCTCATCATTTTGCATACAGGTACTTGGAAGTAGAAACATCTGATTCAGGATTTTTTTGACTAGGAAAGAAGATACTTTTCAGTCGTGTCTGACTCTTCATGATGTCATTTGTGGGGGGTTTTTAGCATAGATACTGGAGTGGTTTGCCATTGCCCTCTCCAGCTCAATTTTACAGATAAGAAACTGAGACAAACAGGGTGAAGTGACATGCTCGGGATTAAACAGCTAATAAGTGCCTGTAGCTGGATTTGAACTCAAGATCCTGACTCCAGAGCCATTACTCTTTATCTACTGTGCCACCTAGCTCCCCCAAGCCAAAAAATGAATCAGTAGCAAAAGAATGTTAATGAGTAGCATTAAAGGTTAAATGATAGGTGTGGCAAAACTTTACTTCTTGAGTCTCTATATCTTTGCCATAATAATAATAATAATAATAATAATAATAATAATAATAATAATAATAATAATAATAATACTTGGATTATTGATCTAGCAAAGTTGTATGAGTGAAGCTTTGTAAACTTTATGAACATGGTAGATATGTACCCTGCTATAACTGGTGTATCATTGATCAAATATTTTGTGAGTATCAGTAGTGACTCATAGTACCAAGCAAGACATTGTGCTGAAGTTTTGAGGTGTATAGGATGTTTAAGATGCCTTTATTTAGTCTTCAAAGCTAAAAATTTTTATATAGGAAATAAGAGTACTAAATAACTGGATCTTTAGAGCAATTGAGTAGCACCTAGCAAGAATTGAAGATGTTGTGACAAGATGGGAATATGAACTGGTCATTCCTTGCTATTGTTTGGGAGCTTTCAAGTTTCCAAGTTTTTTGGATGCCTGACTAAATAAAAAAGTTTATTTCAATTTTTTAGTTTTGAAACTTCTATTTGACACTCCCTCCAAAAAAAAAGCCCCTTATAGATAAAAAAAAATTTACCATGAGGCTGTATAGTGAAATAAGGTAAAATTAGAATCCTTTGTATCATTTATAACTTTGAAACCTAGAAATCCTGCCTCCTAAGTCTGAATTCAGTCTGGGATAGACCCCAAGCAATGGCTTAATTTTCTCATGTGCCTCACTGGCCAGAGGTTAACCTCATCTCCACATCTGTGTTCTGAGCAGATTCACAGTCTGAGAGTGAGGCTTCCCCAGTAAAGCGGCCAAGGCTACTGGACAGCAATGACCGACCTGAGGAAGCTGGCCGTTCTAAACAAAAGAGTCGGCGCCGCTGCTTCCAGTGCCAGACGAAACTTGAGCTGGTCCAGCAAGAACTGGGATCCTGTCGCTGTGGTGAGTGTACTTCTCCTTCGATGTGTGGTGAAATCTGAGGTTTTCTTGGGAGTTAGTGCTTTTAGCCCCTTGGGTCTAAACAGATGAAGATTCTAGAGGATAAAACATAGGAGCCAAGTCATTGTTCTTGCTCTGCAGGGCAAGCCTTCCAAACACACTTCCTGTAGTCCTGTCTAGAGATTGTGGCTACTATTCGTTTTATCAAGAACATGCCTCACAGCCTTCTGGGTGCAGGTTCACTGTAGGACCTTCTAGCTTGACCTGTAAGAACTCAGATTTGTGGATTCTGTTCTACTCCTCCAAAGTCCTGATCATTCCACATAGAATACAGACCTCACAGCAGACTTCTTCTAATAGAAATTTTGCCTTTGTTGATTTCTTACTGATTTAACCTTAGGATTGCCATCCTGATCTCACTCTCACCATAGCTTCCAATTTGACTGTCCTATAATGTCTCAGGGTCAAATCTAAATTTAAAAAAAAAAGCTATACAAATGGACCCAAAGCCTGATAGAACCTAGACTGGGCCTAAAAAAAAGACCATGCTAGAGATTACTGAAGACCTTTGTTGATAAAAATGAGAAATGTGACTTGTAGTATTTATAGTTCTATTCTTTAGGCAGCCACTGTAAAATGCCTTTTTAAGTTGTGCCTTGCAGTGACCATTGCCATAGTGATGTTGATGGCTAGGTATATCTGATATTCAACAGTTAATTAAAATTTTAGTGGACTGGCAGATTTTCTTAGTTATCTGTAAAACTACTTTAGAGGTATGCTTTTATGATTTGTTTTTAAAATTTATAGTGTTGCCTTCCTCATTTTATAGAATACAGGTGACTTTAAATTTGTGATACTTAACTACTGATAGCAGCTATCTACTTTTCCCTGTTCCTCATGCTACTGTTTTTTATTTCCACTGCCAGTGTATGGGAGTTTAGTTCTCTCATTTAGATACAAGCCGAAACAGTTCAGTGAATGTTGTATCATCTTATCCATACAAAGCAAAATAAATGAACTTTTGTTGGGACCAGGTTGCTAGTTTAAATGAACAATTTCAGAGCAGCTAGGTGTGCAGTGGATAGAGCACCAGCCCTGGAGTCGGGAGGACCTGAGTTCAAATTTGACCTCAGACACTTATGAATTGCCTAGCTGTGTGACCTTGGACAAGTCATTTAATCCCATTGCCTTAATTTAATAAAAAAAAATTTAAAAATAAATGGACAATTTCTCCCCCCAAATTACTTTCAAAGAAAAGTTTGATTAGAATCATTCTTATCCTTCAAGCATACTTTGAATTTCTTATCTAATACTCCAGAAATTTATTTTTTTAATTTTTTTTTATTTTTAGTTTTTGCAAGGTTAAGTGGCTTGCCCAAGGCCACACAGCTAGGTAATCAGTAAATGTCTGAGGCCGGATCTGAACTCAGGTACTTCTGACTCCAGGGCCGATACTCTATCCACTGTGCCACCTGGATGCCCCCCAGAAATACTTTTAAAGTGAGTGTGTGTGTGTGTACCCTAGTGTATAATGCCAACTTCTTGTAATTACTGCAAGAGACTGTATAAGAAACTTTATGCCTAACTACAGCAGTAAGAGACTTGGATTCAACCTCTTCTCCCTCTGACCACATATATCCTATCACATAAGGGCAAAAAATCTACTAGTTACAGTATTTTAGGCCAGCATGTATTCTCAGGATCTTGTTTTATTTCCTGTTTTTAAAACTTTTGCTATCCAAGTCAAAGCTATAAGAGATGAAGCTGTGTCCCAGTCTGTCAGACCCCTTGTGTAGGAAAATCAGATTTAGACTTTTTCTTCTCCTTCTGCATGAGAAGCATAGTGGTAGTAATTGTAAAAGTAACCTTTGCCTGGTCTTCAGCAGAAAACATCTCTCGGTGTAAACTTCTGAAGAATTTAATTTCTGTATTTCCCCGTTTATGAGACACTGTCATGTATAAGACACACCTTAGTTTGGGGCCCTAAAATTTGAAAAAAAAGTATTATATAAAATTATAGAACTCAAGTTTTATTCATCATTTTACTCAAAGACTTTCTGCTCATAGTTTTCAGGCATCTTTTGGGCAAGTCTGGTATGTGGACACATGCTTAGTCCATTCTGTTTCATGAATCTGAAGTACCAATTGTGCCCTCCTTTTTCATCAGCAATTCTTCTTGCCTCATACTGAACTATCTATGTGGACACAGGAATTCCAATTGCCCTTTGCTCTTCAATCCATATCTTCAGTTTCCTCTCTTATTCAGGCCACTTGGCTAACTTACCTCTTCATGGCCTTTTGCCATGGCATTTTCAGTAGGGTTTCTTCTTTCTACTCTCACATCATCCTCTCAGTCAGAGGAGGACCAAACTGATGTTCAGCAGCATATTTTCCATTCATTTTTGCAAACTGGATCACTTTTAACTTGAATTCAGCACTGTGAAAATCTTTTCTGAGCCATTTCTGGGCAGAACGTGGCAAAATGTAAACTAGTATACCAGTAGCAAATGTGAAACAATGAGCACAAAGACAAACAAGCATGAAAAAGTGTGAAATGCAAGTAAAAAAAAAATCTACAACCACTCTAAAAGACGCTCCCAGTTTTTAAATGCCAAATTTTTCATAAAAGGGTATGTCTATGGGGAAATATAGTATGGTGACAGTTTGATTCAAAACATTGCTTTAAAATGCAAAAAATGACAGTGTCCAGATCGTGTTTCTTCTCATGATGTTTATTCAAGAGATTACCAGGCATTGCTAATTGCCAGGTAAAATTAGTTGTTGGGTTGTTAATTATATCCTGTGTCTTCAAAAGAAATCTTGACTTCTTTGTCTAGGTAAGACTGTAAAAGGGAATAAATGCATCCCACTCTTCATAGAAACTTTCAAAGGGAGGGAGAATATCAGCTCCCACTGTATTGCCTGTCATGCTTCCCATACACCATCCTGGACAAAGTTCTCCAATTTTAACTTTTCACAAAATTCTCATTCTAAGAAAATAAATCAGTCAACTACACATTTGTGTAGAGTCATATAAAGAAAATCCAAAGTTACAAAGCTCCTGCCTACAAAGAATCATACATTCAAGTAAAGGGCAACCCAAGGCAGGGAATCTGAAAAGTGGTCAGAGGGTAGCTTTGATTTTGTGTACTAGGTTCAAGTCTCACCTCTGATACCATTAGACATAGGACCATAGGTAAGTCACTTAATATCATCTCTGTAAGACTGCATGTAACAGAGAAGTTCTCTATAATAGTGAAATCACAGGTCCAGTCTCTCTCTTTCCCTAACCCTATATTTGCTTGGGGGTATAGAGAGAGGAACAGACATGATAACTATTTAGTTTGTTTTTAAAATTTCTTAACTATCAGGTTTACAATTAGATCACTATAAGAAAGGATGAGAGAAATAAAGAATAGATTACATGGTCCAAGAGCAGAGATGGAATCCCACAGCTGTCAGAGCATTCTTTCTCCCCCAAATAATTTACGTTCCCAAGCACTAATGTGAATGTAAATTTTGTCTCCCCCTGAGAAGGGACAGTTTTACTCTTGCAATTCAAGTGCTTAGTGCAGTACCCAGAATGTGATAAGCAATTAATAAGTGTTAATCAGTCATAGATAAACATATCCACAGGCTTCAATAGGTACAATCGATACATTGTATGGACAATAGATAGATTTACACATACATAGATACATACATATACAATCATAGATAGCATAGATGTCCCTAAAGGAGAGGACAAGTATTCCAACCCCTCATGTTACTGATGCAGATAGAGGCCCAGGGAGGTTCATTAATGGATAGCATAGCAAGAATTTAAAACTCAGCTATCTTTCCACTGTACAACTTTATCTTATTTTCTTGTGAATTCTGTGTAATTTCTGTCCCACACCTTTGCTGTAAGTGTCATTTATTCAGGTTTAGATTTTTACTCTTGGTATCAGGGTTCTGGGATAGCTCTGTGATCATTGAAACCCTAAGAATCTTAAGGCAGTTTTTTCCAAATCTTGGACCCTGAATCTATGCTTTAGATTTCACAAAGGCGTTTCCTTAGCAGCCTAATTAGCTCATCCAGGTACCCACAATACAATCATTCCTTATATCATCACTTTTATTTGTTACAGCTGCTTTTAAACCCACCTCCAGCTTGTTTTCCACATTGGGTTAACAATTCATTCCTTGAGTTAGAAACACAGTATTTTTCTTTATCCTCATATGCCTGTATTTCCATCTCAAGAATAACTAACTGCTTAATTTTTTCACAGGATTTGCCATATTGGAACAAGTGATGCTGTTCCATCAATTGTGTTTTCTTGCTTCTGGCAGTAGTTAATACCATCTACCATTCTCAAGCAAATAAGAATTCACATTTCAGCACCAAGTGTCCTGTCAGTGCTATTGCTATATTTCCTGGTTAACCTGGTAGCTTCACAAAACCACTCAGTGAAAGTATTTAAAGTACATATTAGATGACATTGTATTTCAGGTGTGGCTACCTTGGCTGCCCTCTGTTACATTCTTATGTGACTTAGCACCCTGTCGTACTTGAATACTTAGAGTTATCATATTGAGATGTTTTTAAAGTTAATATTGTCCACAGGTCCAAATGAGCTGTTTGTGAAGGCAACTTTTGGGTTATTGTTTGGGAAGCTTGACTTTTCCCAACAGAAGCAGGCGGGCTAGGGCAAGGCAAAAGTCTCTAACTAGGAAGTTGCCTAGGAAAAGTGCAAAACATGAATTGGACTATCATCAGCACTATGTTTCTGTTTAGTTTTTTTCAGTCATGTTTAATACTTCATGATCCCATTTAAGGTTTCTTGGCAAAGATGCCGGAATGGTTTGCCCTTTCCTTCATCCTTTACACATGAAGAAATTGAGTCAAACAGGGTGAAGTGTTTTGCTTGGGATCACATAGTGAGTGTCTGAAGCTGTATTTGAACTCAACAAACTGAGTCTTTCTGACAGTTGGCTCAGATTTCCATTCTCATGACTCCTAGACATGTTTTTTCACTTTTCCTTAAAACTCTCCCAATTCAGGAGAGTTATTTGACTTTTCTTAAGAGAGGGCAGTAGGGGCGGCTAGGTGGCGTAGTGTATAAAGCACCAGCCTTGGAGTCAGGAGTACCTGGGTTCAAATCCGATCTCAGACACTTAATAATTACCTGGCCGTGTGGCCTTGGGCAAGCCACTTAACCCCGTTTGCCTTGCAAAAAAAAAAAAAAGAGGGCAGTAACCTTGGGGGAAATATTGGACAATTTTGGCCTAATATTGAACTGTTGGAGTAATTTCTAGGGAGTTTTTACTATGTTTCATTATGAAACTTGTAGAGATTCACTTAGCTGACCTGAATGGGTTGGGGATAGGGGTATCAGAGCAGGGAAGGGGAAATACAATAATTTATAGTGAAAGAAGAAACTCAGGAAGTTGGTTTAAATTCAAACAAAGCATTTTTCCAAGATAGAAATCTTTTTTATGCATTCACAATCTTTTTCTTCCAATCCTTTTCTACTCTGTACAGGTTATTAACTGCTGACAAGAAATTCACATCTCATAAATAATGCTTAAGAGCCATTGCTATATAAATTGAATGTGTTATGAATTGTGATGGGCCTTTTTGTAGTGTTCTGTGCCTAGAGCAGAAAGAACAGAGGATGTCATTTTCATTAATTTCTAATGAGGTGCCAATTAAAGGCAGGGAAAATGCTCCAAAGGGAAGAGTGGCCCAAACTCCCCTGAATCCTCTGCCTTAGGACTGTCATCCAAACACACTGCCAGTCAAACCTCAAAAAATTCCATTAAATTACAATCTCATCGAGAGCACACATAGACACATTCAGCTTCCCTTTGATCTTCAAAAGAGCAATTTGTAAGATGAGTTCTCAGCCTTCTCACACAGGGAACTGGGAAAGGTGATAGGAATTGTTAATTGCAAAGACACTCTATAGGCTTCAGTGAGAAGATGAAACTTTTAAGATGAATTCTCATTGTCTGTCTTCTTGTAACTGAATAACCTTTAAATCAACAGTGCCAAGGTAATACCCATTTCCTACGAAATCACTCCAGCTGCCAATTAGACAAGGTATGTGGTGAGGCTAAGGTGTGATCTCCTAAGTTGCATAAAAACATCACGATTTGCCTTCTCATTATGGAAAATAAAAAAAAAATAGAAATGTGCTTATTTTATTTTCCAATCAGGAAGCAAAACAAACAATACAAGAGCACTCTAGAGTATGTTCAGCTATGGTTTAGCCATTATCACTAAAGTTACTATGATTTTGTGTTGTGCTGAGTCACGTACCTTTTAATTTTGGAAAGGAAGTAGGGTCACTAGAGGTAAGTTCTCTAGACAAATCCTAACCTAGCATGATAGCAAGACTTTTTAAATCCAGAGGTACTGATCCTCTAAACCACAAAATCAATTTTAAAACACCAATATGGGGCAAGGGTGGCACATAGAATATTGGGCAAAGACTTAAAAGATATTTTTTTTTTTTTATTGGGCAGAGACTTAAAAGATAGATTTCATTCTTTTCCTTTTAGGATTAGAAGCCTTAGAAGTAGGGTCACTAGAGGTAAGTTCTCTAGACAAATCCTAACCTAGCATGATAGCAAGACTTTTTAAATCCAGAGGTACTGATCCTCTAAACCACAAAATCAATTTTAAAACACCAATATGGGGCAAGGGTGGCACATAGAATATTGGGCAAAGACTTAAAAGATATTTTTTTTTTATTGGGCAGAGACTTAAAAGATAGATTTCATTCTTTTCCTTTTAGGATTAGAAGCCTTACTAGTCTCCTAAGCAGTCCCACTTCTTTTCATATTTTTAAAATAAATTTTGTAGTCACAGTAAAAGTTGGGGTTACCACTGATTCTTGCTGTCTGGCCATATCCTGGGTGATGACTGGGGGAAAAGGAGTTAATTTTAGATTCAAGGACTACTCATTGATCATGCCTATCACTACTCACAAATAGAAAGGAGTAAATGACAATATCCCAGAGCACTGAAGTAAAATCCTTAGTAGTTGCCATGATCTATCTTTGTACTCACAAGAAAGTTCGATACTCAAACAAAACCATACTTGCTTATTGTCAGTTTGCAACATGTTCACTTAAGCTTAATACTTTTAGTAGAATGATTTGATTTGGACCCATTAGTGATGATTTGGTTTGACCAGCCACACACACCCCCAATTCTAAAAAAGATAATTCCCTTTCAAAGAGCTCTGTTGTGTGTAAAGTTCCCTACAAGATCCCTTGTTTGCCTCTTGTTATAATATCTGTCCTTTACATAGTTCTGAAAGATGGTCACTCCATTTAAACTTGACATGCAGAGGGGAGGGTGTATGTTGATTATCTCAGAAACTTGATTTGACTGCTCTAGGAGAGAGTTATAAGTGAAGCATACATGCCCTGCCAAATGTTGTTCAGGGTATGACTACATGTGCAAAGGTGCAGCTTCCTCCCTCTCTGACCTTGGTGCTGGGAGGGTCCGTTAATTTGCAGTGTATGATTGAGAGAAGTTTGTCCAGTACTTGCTAGAAAGAGAGCAGTCAGAATATTTATCTTCAATGGTTGCTTTTGGAAAAGCAGAAAAGGAAGAAAATGAAAGTGTCCCTGACCATTACAACAAAGCCCTCCAAAGAGTTATTCACAGAGTGATTTGGATTGTGGAGAAAAGTTCTTTGGACTTTCAACTCCCACTTGGCCATCTCTCTCACTGTACTCTTCACCTAAATTGGAATTTTTCTCCATTCTTAGTTTTATCTTTGGAGAATTTTAGTTCAATAATCAAATAGATTTGAACTCTTCACTATATCACACAAGTGACCCCCAGAGACCAGAACAGTGAAATTTTGTGCTGAGAGTCAGTTTGAATTACCTAATCACCTTTCACATTATACTTTGTCTAAAGATATAATTCTGAGAAGATTCCTTTCCAACAAGATTTATCATGGAAAGAACACTTCCCCTCCCAAAACAAAACAAAAAAACCAAACATTCAAAAGAAAGCATACATAGTCAGAAACTAAGCCAGGAGACCTCTTGGTGTTATGAAAGGAGGTCCATACTTAATTAAGGGCCTGGATTTGTGTGACCATCATCAGGTCACATCATCACTTTACATATCATTTCTTCATCTGGAAAATACAAGTCAAACTTTCACAAGATATATAGCCCAGTTAGAAGAAAAATGCTCTATAAACTTTTAAGCACCATAAGTTTGTGAGTTTATCCTCCTCATTACTATTACTGAATAGCAAGAGATTATCCATAAACTTGGGTTGTCTGGGAATTTTTATTAAAAATATATTTTACTCAGGGTTATTTTTTTCTTTTTAGGGGAGTCTATCTTATCATTGTTAAGGTAAAATAGAAAGAATTGATCATAGTTTCCCACAAATGATAGCTGAAACCTGGGGAAACTCAACCACTTTTAACATATTTCCTCTTTTGATTTTTCACCAAAGCCTTGATGGGAACAGTTAAAAGTGCCATAAATGAAGGCCCACAATTTGCTTTTCACTTAGAGCAGATATTCTTCCTGTTACCTTAATTGCTCTTACAAGTGTTTTGAGCAGCAACAATTTCTGACGGTAACCATAAAAACCCATAAGTATATATTCTCTCTCTCTCTCTCTCTCTCTCTCTCTCTCTCTCTCTCTCTCTCTCTCTCTCTCTCTCTCACACACACACACACACACACACACACACACACACATACATTCTGTCTGTCATATTCACACATTCACATATACCTCATTTCTTCCTCAAAAGAGAAAGTAGAGGAAGATAATATTCAAAGGGGAAAGTTTGATCCTTGTGTCAACATATTTTTATCTGTACAACAAATAATTTCTAAATTCCCTCAATGGTGGCATATACTTAATATTGCCAAATTATAGGATAACAAAGAAACATGGAGTGGTCCCTTAGAGTTTACTGGAATAAATTATATTTTCCTTCCATAAAGATTACACATTCAACATTTTCCATGAAATAGAATAATATCATAGAATGCGATTAATGGAAGGACCATTAAAAGCCCTAAAGTAGATCCATACCACCACCCCCATTTTTTAAAAATGAATTTTTATTTGTCTTTGTGTCATCTAATTTTTCCCCTATATGACTTCTCTTCTTGCTCCTTGGGAGTCATCTGTTACATATTTAAATTTTTATTAATCCATCTCTCCCTCTGTCCTCTGCACATGTGCAATTTTTAGAAGGAAAAATAAAGAATGCAATACATAGATGCATAGTACTACAAAATAAATTCCCGTAATATCTGAAAAAAATAAATCTTATTGCATTTCTAACAAGAGGTAAGCTGCATGCTTCATCTCCATTCTTTTGGGTTCTGAGGTCTTTAAACGTTGTTTTTCTGAACAATGTATTCTCATCATATAATTTGTTTTCCTACCTCTTCTTACGTCATTCTGCCTTGGTTCATAGAGGTTTTCCAACTTTACTCTGAAACTGTTCATGTCTCATGACACAATAAAATTCCATTATGAAAGAAACACCTCCTTAATGTCCAATTTGAGCTGACATGAAAAGAGCTTCTAATCATATTTTTATACAGAAATGTCCTTGTTTTCTTAGAGTTCTTTGGGATTATAGGTTGAGAGATTGAACCAGTTGACACTTTCACAAGCATTGTCATCTTAATCTTTTGTGAAGTGGAATCTTAGAGTTGCTTTAGTTTGCATTTCTCTAATTCTTAGTGATTAAGATCATTTTCTTATTTGATCATTGGTAGCTTGGTAGCTTTTTCATTTCTTTTGACCATTTATCTATTGTAACCCCTTCATTTTGCTGATAAAGAAACTGAGGTCCTATAACTAGGACACAGAACTTGTAACCATAATAATAAATGGTTGGCAAAGAACCTTGTTGGACTTTCTGTGGAGAGGAGAATGTACAGCAAATTGCTATAGGCTCTGTAATCTTTGATCAGAGAGTATACAGTGAATCATCTATTTTTCATGGGGGTAAATTCTTAGAAAATAACCCAAAAGTAAAAAGTTGAGAATGATGATATATATATTCAATTTATGGGAAGTAGATTAGGTTCCCATGATCATCACAAACAAATTTTCACTAGAAATTGCTGAAAATACATTTTTCTGCATCTAATTTTTTATAACAAAACATTAATTTTGATAAGATGCACTTTTCCTAAGCCCACAAAATACAGTACAGAGGAAAGGTAACCTCGGAGAGGATAAGGAATCGTAAGGAGAAGTGATAACAAAAAAATCCTGAGATTAAAAAAGGAAAAAGTGTAGCATTGCTATCCCTACTTACCCTTATCAGTAGTTTTTCTCTGATGAAGAGTACATGCACATACCTACTGGTATGCCACATTGGAAACTCCCACCCATGACAGCTTGGCCTGGTGGGAATGAGGTG
Source organism: Macrotis lagotis (assembly GCF_037893015.1). Lineage (NCBI taxonomy): Eukaryota > Metazoa > Chordata > Mammalia > Peramelemorphia > Peramelidae > Macrotis > Macrotis lagotis. The sequence continues at coordinate 11,685,156 of NC_133662.1, forward strand.
TTTGCTACTTGAACAAGAACATCAATGAGAGGACTGAGTTGACCATGCTCTCATTTACTCACAAACAACTGCTTTTCCTCCCCCTCCCCCCCGCCCCCCAATTCCCTGAACTTAAGAAGTTGGTTTGGCAGTTTCTGGAGCAATTCGCAAACACTCTTATGATTGCTTTCCTTCTTTTTGTGGTTATAAACTTGCATTTTCATACCTCTTATTTTTTTTCCTCTATTGTTCATAGCTACAAATGTGCATGGTTGCCAACACAAACATGAAAATGAGGTTACTAATGAAATTATGCAGTTGCTCGAGAGTGTATGTTAGATGAGGGAATGTTGAGGATTGATGATATTAAAATGTTACCCAGTGTTTTTTTAAGACTTTTTCTGAGGGGCAGTTAGGTGGTGCAGTGGATAGAGCACTAACCCCTGGAGTCAAGAAGACCTGAGTTCAAATCTAGTCTCAGACACTTAATAATTAGCTAGCTATGTGACCTTGGGCAAGTTACTTAACCCCATTGTCTTGAAAAAACCAAAAAAAAATACTTTATCTGAATACTGAAACTTGATTTGAAAAAGAAACCCTTAATTTTCAAAAACATTTATGTATACCTATTATAAGAAACAAGAATTCGGTGATTCATTTTATTTTTCAGAAAACTCTCCCTTGAAGGAAAGATATTCCACCAGTTTCTATAAAAAAATATATAGTTTTGGTTTGGTTCGTTTTTAAAATTATTTCTTTTTCTTCTCTTTTATTTATAGTGGCAAGAGATGATTTACTGGGTAAGAAAAGGATATTTATGGAAATGACAGTGATGTACAAATAAAAGATATCAATAATTTTTTTCTTACTTAGTGTTAGCAAAATAACTATTGTGTTGTTTTTGGAAAAGAGATCAGGAATTGATGCTGAACGTGATTTTTAGATTGGCAGGGAAGAGGGGTGGCAGGGAAATTCAAAACACAAAGAAAACTAAAGACAATTTCCTTAATACTGAAGAAATTTTTTTAAAATGAGACTATAGCAATATATCACAAAGATATACATTATAAGCAGTCTGGATTTATACCAGGAATGAAAGGTTGGGGTTCAATATGAAAAAAAAATTTGGCCACAAAACCAACAAAATACACCACCCATTTCTATTTAAAAACAAAACATTCCTTTGAAAAGATAGCTAATGTCTATTTAAAATCAACAGCAAACATCTGTAATGGAGTTAATCTAGAAGCTTTCCAAGAAAGATCAAGGGTGAAGTAATGATATGCATTATCACCAAGACTAGAAAAAGAAATTGAAGGAATAAATAACTATGGACAATATAAAATACTTGTGAGTCTACCTGCCATGTGTTTATCATGGCAGGTAGACTCACAAGAACTGTATTAGCACAATTATACAAAACATTTCACACAAATAAAAGATGTCTGAATTAATGGATAAGTACTGATTGTTCATTACCTCATGTTTTATAAACCCAAAGATATTCAGACTTGTGGGGCAAGAGCACATTATTCAACAAAAACTTTAGGAGAAACTGCAAAATATTCTGGGATGACATCATAAACAGTGGAAATGATAGAAAGTATCAGATCTATGGGTAAAGGTCTATGATGAAACAAGAGATAGAGGTTCTCAGGAGATAAAATAGTTAATACTGATTACATAAACAGTTTTGACTCACACCAAACCAATGTAGTTAAACTTAGAAGAAAGGAAGGAAATGGAAAGAGGAAGGGGAACCTAGCAATAGCTGTATTTAAGAATGCTCTAAATCACTGTGAATTAGAAAAACACAAATTAAAACCACTCTGACTAAACAGTTCACACCCATTAGATTGACTAAACCAGATGACAGAAAAGGAAAACTGACAAATACTAGAGAAGTTATGGGAAAAGATTAACACCTCAAAAGCCTGGGAAGATTTGTTTGCACTGAGGCAGAGGTAAATGAGCAGAACCAGGAGACCAGTTAGTATAATAACACCAATATTGTGAAGATAATTAACTTTGATTAGTAACCCTGATAAATACAAAGACTAACCACAGTTTCAAAGGACTCATGTTAAAACATACTTTCCATTTCCAATTGATATTTTCCTTCTTTCTTCCCTCTCTCCCTCTATCCCCCCACAGTAATTTGTTTTGCATTACTAATGAGTTATATTTTTTGCCTTCTCAGTGGGGGTAGGGGAAGGGGAGAGAATTCTGAATATAAAATAAAATTGAATAATAAAAATGATTGCTGAGAGGGACTTTTATTCTGTGGGAAATAAGTGGTGTTGGTTTTTATCTTAGTTGATACATCAATTAGGGCCATATACTACTGCATCAGAATCAAAACTCATACTAAGAAGTTTGTAAGACTTTCCACCTCACCCCGACTTCCCTAAATGATGCATGTGTCCTGTTACTGCTTTCCATTTTTTACCATAGCCAGTTCACTACTTCAAAATCTACATTGCTTGCTCTCCTTACTAATTATCTGTACTGTAACATACCCTGTCTTCATCATCCTTTTCCATTGTTTATTATTTACAGGCCCTTGCTCAAGATTAGTTGGGAGGAGGAGAGGTCAATCTGCATTAGTAAACTGTCAGAATTAGAGAATACTTTAAAAGAATTGCAATTCTTTGAAATAATAACTGAAGCTAATTGCTACCAAAATTTTTGTGGTCCTTTCAGGAACTACTTTAATAAATAGAAATAAGATTATTTTGTAATTAAAATATTTGGTTTTTGTATTTGTCATAAACATAGAGATGGCAGGAAAAAAAGTTTTTTCCTTGAATGCTGTGGTCCAAAGCTGTATGACATAAAACATCCTGCAGATGTTACTAAAATAGAAAAAACAAACAACAAGGAAGAATCTTGTTTGGATTTTTTTTTCCTGGGAGAATAGTGGGTATAGACAATTTTCATTTCTAGAGCAAAATGCAGGGTCTCATAAGCCAGGAAGAAATATCTTTGTTAGGGACCAGGTTCAATTGCGATGGCATAAACATTGATGAACTGAAACTTAGCAGGATTTTCTGTGGGACCAAAATAGAATAAAAGCAGGTTGAAATAATGATAAACATGTGGAATTGTAAGGTAAATGAATATGGAGAAATTGTTCCTGCTATAGCATCCAAACTGTTGCACCTTCCTTCCAGCTTTCTTAATTAATATAATGAGTATTTTTCAGTGTTTGAAAATAAACCATTTTGGTAAAGTAGCAGGGAGATAGAAAATTGCATTGGTAGGAATGTAGACATTGTTTATTTTTTGTTTCCACTTACTACTTGAGATAAAACACCTTTGTACATCTTTGCCTTGAAAAAAATTATGTTTTCAAATGCTAATTTGGAATTCTTTGGTGAACTGTTCCCCAAGCCTAGAATTTGCTTTCTCTCTTCATGGCTACCTCCTGGCTTCCTTCAAATTTCTACTAAAATTCCATCATCTTGAAGAAACTTTTCTTGAGATCATCATTGATACTTGATTAGCTGTGTGACCTTAGGCAGGTAGTTTTTTGTGTATATATACTTGGTACTGAGTTTGCATTTTGTCTGAACCACTTGATTCTGCTTTTTCTCCTTCCTTTCTAACCTAGCACTTATACCAGGTCCTGGGACATTCACAAAGCAAGGATTTCATAAATACTTGATCTGACTTGACTTGATCTGATTTATAGGTGGGTTGACATTAAGTACTGTGGAAATGAGCCAGATACTTAAATTTCCAGATTTCTCTGAGTTGAGAATTGATAGATTTGTTTTAGTAGATAAATCTCAGCACTGAATCAATGTCATCTATCCTTAATTTTGTAGTGAGTCATTTTATACAACATTATACAACATTTTTTGTTTTTTGTGCATCTAAGCTGCTAATACGCTGGTAATCATTGTGGCAAGTCTGCAATAACATTAACAACATCTTATTATAGATGATACCCAAGCAGTATTGAGACTGGAGCTTTGTAGAATGATATAGGTAGTGTGGCATACTTTAGAGTAAGATGCACTTAAATCTGGAAGACCTGGATATAAAACCTGCCTAGCCATGAGGACAACTTTCACTTCTGAGACCCAGGTTTTTTAATCTGCAAAATGGTGACCCCTGTACTACATATTTCTTTTTTGTTTGTTTATTTTCAAGGCAATGGGATTAAGTGACTTGCCTAAGGTCACACAGCTAATCAAATATCAAGTGCTTGGGGTTGAATTTGAACTCAGGGCTCCTGACTCTAGGTCCAGTGCTCTATCCACTGCACCACTCAGCTGTCCTATTTCACAAGGTTATTGTGAGGCTTAGATGAAAGAATCTATGCAAAAGACTTTGTAAATATTTTATGTGTCCAGTTATTAAAGTAGTAATTGTGGTGGTGGCGGCAGTGGTAGTAGACTAGCAACAAGAAGACTGAAACGTTGGTTTTGATGAAATGACCCTTCATTGATTCTTCATTTGGTGGTTCATTAAACAGATTTTGCAAAATACTGTAGACTCATTGGTAAGGATTGTACAAAGTACTATGTAAGGTATCAGAAGGAAAACAAAAGCAATGTATTTGATTTCTTATGTAAAATACCTTAGAGCCTACTCAGGTCCCTTTGGAAAGGAATTAGTAAATCCTCTTGCTGATAAAAAACTAATGAACAAGTTCTTCACATAGAGCAAGTAGGGCATAATATGAAATAAATGAAGAGACAAATCGGGAACGAAACCTCCACCCCCTTTCTTCTCTCTTCAGCCAGAATTCTGGACTTAGGCAAGCAGACAATATTATTCAAACAGCAAAGTTCAAGGAGATGCTTTTTTTAAAAAATTATGATTTTTTTTTAAAGAATGGGATTGTACTTACCTGAACTTTGATACTTGGTTAGGATATATATAATGGATAGTAGAGAAGAATGTTGAAGGTTTAATGAAAAAAGAAATAATCAGAGACAGAATTTAACAGGTCAGTGATTACTGACCTTAAAAATAGAATACCCTGAGTACATAACAATCAAATATTTGTCATCACTAGAGAGTCAGTCTAGTGGCATAGAGGGAGACAAAGCCTAATATGTAATCACTTCTCAAAAGGGCCAAGGAGATTTGATTCTAAAGATCAAAGCTTATATATACTTGAAGAATAGTACAAAGAATGCAGCAAAAAGGTAATTTTTCCCCCAAAATTTGTGAATCAGATAGGCTGCATTGTAAACTGAGAGCTATTGAGAGTAACTCTGTGGTGGTCTTCACAGAATTGGTATGTCCAGACCTAGCAACCATTGCTAGAACTGGCATTGGGATTAGCTACAGAAGCTGGTTTCAGCTCTTCCTAAAACTTAGTGTTTAAGGGGGAGTAAGCCAAAAAGATAAGGGGTGGAGCCTGATTATGAAGGGCTTGAAATGCCCAACAGAGGTGTTCATAAAGTATTCTGCAGGCAAACAAGAACAGCTGGAGCTTTGGCAGAGTCAGATCCCTTGTTTAAGATCAGGTATCAGTTTGTCATCTGCACAGAGAATATATTAGAGAGGTGAGAGAATGCTGGTGTGAAGCATAATGTAGTAGTCCAGGCAGGAGATGCTAAGGTCTTTGTGAATGGAGAGAAGAGATGCAAAGTTTATTGTAGAGGTAGAATTGACAAGACTTTGATAACTGATTGGATTGATTGGATACAGGATGGGAGTGAGGTTGAGAGAAGACAACTGAATTATGTAGATCTGCTTGATTAAATTGATGAAGAAAGAAAAGGGAAGGTTTTTTTTTTTATTTTGGGGTTTTGCAAGGCAGTGGGGTTAAGTGGTTTGCCCAAGGCCACACAACTAGGTAATTATCAAGTGTCTGAAACCAGATTTAAACTCAGGTCCTCCTGACTCCTCCAGGGTCAGTGCTCTATCCACTGCACCACCTAACCACCCCAAGAAAAAGCAAGTTTTGACCGAGAAAATGATGAATTCTATTTTGGACTGTAGAGTGTGAAATGTGTCTGGACATGTATAATTGGCAATGGTAACTCTGGGCTTTTGTGTGTCTACACACATACACACAGAACTTCAGAGCCAGCTTCATAAAAGTAATAATTGAACCTATGGAAGTTAATGATGTCACTGAGAAAAGAGGACCTGGAACAGAGCCAGAACTCCCAACCTTTTTGAGATTTGTTCAGGAAAATATTTTTCTTAAATTCTCAGGAACATTCTCCTGAAGGAATTGTAGTTAATGGCATCATCAGAGAAAGAGAGAGACAATGCGTGTCTCTGTGTGTGTGTGTGTGTGTGTGTGTGTGTGTGTGTGTGTGTGAGAGAGAGAGAGAGAGAGAGAGAGAGAGAGAGAGAGAGAAGAGAGGAGAGAGGAGAGAGGAGAGAGGAGAGAGGAGAGAGGAGAGAGGAGAGGGGTGGCCGAAGCAGCTACCTCTGTTATAGGTAGTTAAGAAGTCTGAATCTTAAGGATATGGGGGGGGGGGGATCTAGGAAGCAAATTCTGAGTGGTGACATGTGTGACTTCATAGAACAAAGCAGAGACAGAGAGAGAGAGACAGAGACACAGATTGACCTATAGTGGTGGCTTGGAAGAATTCTGAGATTAGAATTTGGTTGGAATTTTAGAGAGTTAACGAGAATTAAATAGTTTATCACCTTAATGATATTATGAATACAAGATGATCTGGTTTATTGACTGGACAAATAGTATTCTCAGTTTGGAATCTTTCATCTAATCAGTTGGATCCTATCAATTTTTAAGGCATATCTTGAAGTATTTCTCAGGTAGATGTCTATTCTCAGAGCTTCATCAAAAAGGCAATTTGTTAACATGAACCTATTAAAAGTGATGGCTTAATCTGTGTTTTAGGGAGACACTGGAAAGGCACAATGAATTACTATAGGTTTTAAATCTTCTAAAAACTACAAGTCAAGGGGGCAGCTAGGTGGCATAGTGGTTAAAGCACTGTCCTGGAGTCAGGAGGACCTGAGTTCAAATATGCTTCAGATACCTAATAATTGCCTAGCTGTGTGACCTTGGGCAAGCCACTTACCCCATTGCCTTCAATAAAAACAAAAAAAATTAAATTTAAAAGCTACAAGTCAAAAGCTATTAAATGGTAAGTTCTAACTTTGTAATGCTTCTGTCAAAGCTTTGGGTCTTAGAGAATGAAACTTACAGATCCTGAAAAGATGCAAGTCCTTATCACTGTGAGTGTGTGTGTGTGTGTGTATCTTTATATATCCAAAGACTTGAAGAGGTTTCTGGAGTGTCATAACTATTATTAGAGATCCAAGAAAGTCCTTTATATTATATTAGCCTAAATGGTTTGGGATCAATTTTTTATCAGGAGACTAGTGGTCATCAGAAGTTTATTGCATTTGTCTGTAAAGGACTTATTGATAGTAAGAATTGTTATCCCATTAACATGTTTAAAAATTTTGTCCTTGAAGTGACCTATCCCTAAGATTGAAGACTGTGTGGTGCCTAGTTCAAAATATAGACAATAATCAGCTGACCTTTATCCAAACAAATATTTAGCTGAATGCCACCACCAGACAATACAGATGGGTAGCAACCCTGGCCAATTATGGGTTCGTTTGGAAAGATAACTGACAGATACTGGCACCCTAACCTGTTGGGTTTTTGCATCTGAAACTTTGTTTGCCCTATTGGTTTTAGAGTTGGGAATGAAGATAATGGGATACTCAAGAAACAAAGTCAGAAACACAAGAAACTATGCCCTCAGAGTTTGGGAATTCAGACAGAGAATATCACTTAAGCAAAAGTAATGTAACTTTGAACCTGCCCAAAATGATTTGCAGGATGAGTTGTCTATACAGTGTAGTTGACCAGGAAAGGGGTTTGCCTTCAAAGAATCAAGCTCAGCTGTCCTGAGTAAAGAGTTAAGTAAATTTGGAATTTTAAGTGGAGAGATTTTAAGGAACCCTATATAGTGTTTTGTTTTTGTTTTTGTTTGTTTGGGGGTTTTTTGCAAGGCAATGGGGTTAAGTGGCTTTCCCAAGGCCACACAGCTAGATAATTATTGTGTCTGAGGGGCTAGGTGGCGCAGTGGATAAAGCACTGGCCCTGGAGTCAGGAGTACCTGGGTTCAAATCCAATCTCAGACACTTAATCATTACCTAGCTGTGAGGCCTTGGGCAAGCCACTTAACCCCATTGCCTTGCAAAAAAAACCTAAAAAAAAATTATCATGTCTGAGGTCGGATTTGAACTCAGGTACTCCTGACTCCAGGGCCAGTGCTCTATCCACTATGCCACCTAGCTGCTGGCCCCAGCCCCCTCCCCCCCAATATAGTGTTAATCTTAGGCAGCAGTATCTGTCCTTGGGCTAACAGTATGCCATAATGATTTTGCATGTACACCAGGAAAAAATTATTACCAATATCCTTCCAGTCATCCAGATTTATAACCTGAATATCGTCTTTGATCCTCTACCCTTTCATCACCCCCAATATGCAATCAGTTGTCAAGTCCTTTAATTTCTACCTTCAAAACACCTCTTGTTTATGTTCTCTTCTCTCCTCTGACACTTCAAACACCCTGATGCAGGTCCATATCACCTCACAATTGGACTATTCCAGTAGGCTACCACTTGTTCTCTCTGCACTACAGTAATCACCTCTTTTAATCACCTTTCAAATTTTTCTTTCTATAGTATAGGTCTAAATACTTGGTGCTTAATAAATACTAGTTGACTCACTGATTGAAATTGGCATAGAATAGATTTTATTGACCCAAGATGACAACAAATATAAACAAACAAGTATAAGACTCTTGTCCATTGTGTTCAATTGAAAACAACTTGAGGCAGGAGGGATTATGCAGCAAACAAGTCTTAGGACTTGGTATTAACTGGCTTATCTGAAAGGAAATCAGAAGAATGTGAAAATAATAGTGGTAATTTACCTAATATATCTAACTGCACTCCCAGGAAGGCTTTCAGTCCTTCCCTTGAATTCTCTTTTTAAAATTATTTTTGATTGATGAATCTTATCCATCATCATTTCTCATTGTCTGTCCTTCTTTCTCTTCAATAAATTCTTCTTTGAAATGGAAAAGTAACTTACCAATATAGCAACAATATCTATGACCTGTTTATATAATATTTCATACCATAGTCTCTTACTTCTTTGCTAACAAAGTGGATATGTGATTCATATTATTCTCTGGAACTAAAATTGTTCATTACAGGAACCTGAAACCATCCACCTTTTTTTTTTTTTGCAAGGCAATGGGGTTAAGTGGCTTGCCCAAGGCCACACAGCTAGGTAATGATTAAGTGTCTGACACCGGATTTGAACTCAGGTACTCCTGACTCCAGGGTCCGTGCTCTATCCACTGCACCACCTAGCGGCCCCTTCATCCATCTTTTAATTATTAATTTCATTTGCATTATCAGAGTTATTGTGCATGATTTTTGTTTTCTTCTGAATCCTCAAAGTATTACAAAATTTGAGAGTTGAAAGGAATCCTATCAGCCATCTAGTCCAAATCCTGCTAAAAAGATTCTCCACTTTTGTAAACCTTCTGTTCAAGGAACCCAGTATTTCTCGGGGTGCTACATTGCACTTCTAGACAATTATAATTTTTGAAAGGTTTTCTTCATATCAAGTCTTTTTAAAATTTTATTTAATATTTATTCTCATTTTGTACAAATAATTTTTTACATTAATAAAATATTCTTGTTTAAGAGTAATTGAAATACCCCTCTCCCCCATAAATATAGACTGGATTGAGTGATAAAGTAAAGGGGAGAGAAAAAAATTAAAATTAAAAAAATAATAGTAATAATTGTAGGTATGGCCAGGTGGTGCAATGGACAGAGCACCAGCCCCGGAGCCACGAGCACCCAAGCTTACATCCGGCCCCGTACATCCAACAATCACCCAGCCATGTGACATGCAAGCCACCTGAACCCCCTCTGCCCTGCAAAAACCAAAAAAAAAGACCCCAAATAAAATAAAATAGTAATAATAGTAGGGGTGGCTGGGTGGTGGACAGAGCATTGGCCCTTGAGCCAGGAGCACCCGGGTCCAAATCCAGCTTCAGACACCCAATGATCACCCTGCTATGCGGCCCCAGGCAGGCCACCCAGCCCCATTTACCCTGCACCCCCCCAAAAAAAATATAATAATAATAATAATAAATGTGCTTGAGTCTTTGTTCCAACACCAACAACTCTGTCGTGGGTGGATCACATTCTTTATGATAAGTCCATGGCAAAAGTTACTTCCATATTTTTCCACCATTGCCATTGCTGATCTCAACTCCCTCCTTTCATATTTCTCCACTACCATGTACTATATTTTCTCTCTCCTTTCACTCTGATTCTGCTGTAGGGTCGCTGAGTGGCACAGCAGACAGATCCCTGGTCCTGGGGCCAAGAGGCCCTGAGCCCCCATACCACCCCTTAGGCCCAGCATCCACCTGGCTCTATGGCCCCAGACAGGCCTTCCAATCCCAGCCCTTTGCAAGAAGTAAGAAAGAAAATGTGTTATATCTGACCACTCTCCCCCCATGGTCATCCATCCTCTTCTCCATGACTCACTTCCCCCCCTTCCCCCTGTCCCCCCTTTTTCTTCTTACTCCAGATGTCTACACCCCATTGAGTATATATGCTGTTTCCTCTCCTAGCCACCTCTGATGAGAACAAAGGTTCCCTCATTCCCCTTTGCCTTCCTCCATTCCATATCATTGCAATAGCTCATTGTAATAAAGAAAAATCTTATTATATGAAATATCTTGGCCTATTCCCCCTCTCCTTTTTCTTTCTCACATCACATTTCCCCTTTTTCTATTGACTCCATTTTTACACCATATTTTATCTTCAAATTCAGCTTTCTCCTGTGCTTCAACTATAAAAGCTCCCTCTACCTGCTCTATTAACTGAAAAGGTTCATATGAGTATTATCAGTGACATTTTTCTATGCAGGAATACATGCAGTCCATCGTCATTTAAGTCCCTCATATTTTCCCCTTCTCCAATCTCTATGCTTCACTCGAGTCCTGTATCTGAAGATCAAACCTTCTGTTCAGCTCTGGCCGTTCCAACAGGAACATTTGAAGTTCCCCTGGTTCATTGAAAGTCCATCTTTTTCCCTGGAAGAGGACATTCAGACTTGCTGGGTAGTTCATTCTTGGCTGCATTCTAAGCTCTTTTGCCTTCCAGTATATTGTATTCCAAGCCCTACGAGCTTCCAATGTAGTTGCTGCTAAGTCCTGTGTGATCCTGACTGCAGCTCCACGATATTTGAACTGTGTCCTTCTGGCTGCTTGTAATATTTTCTCTTTGACTTGGGAGTTCTGGAACTTTGCTATAATATTCCTAGGGGTTGGTTTTTGGGGATCTCTTTCTTGGGGGGATTGGTGGATTCTCTCCATTTCTATTTTGCCCTCTGCTTCTAGAATATCAGGGCAATTTTCCTGTAGTAATTCTTTGAAAATGATGTCAAGGCTCTTTTCCTGATCATGACTTTCAGGTATTCCAATAATTTTTTATTATCTTTCCTAAGTCTGTTTTCCATATTAGTTGTTTTTTCTATTAGATATTTCACATTTTCTTCTAATTTTTCATTTTTTTGGTTTTGAAGTATTGATTCCTGATTTCTGGTAAATTCATCAATCTCCTGAATTCTATTCTTTGTCTGAAGGATTTGTTCTCCTCAGAGAGTTTTCTTATCTCTTTTTCCATCTGGCCAAGTTTGCTTTTTAATGCATTCTTCTCCTATAACTTTTTGAACTGTTTCATCCATTTGACCTAAGCTGGTTTTTAGCATGCTATTTTCTTCAGCATTTTTTTGGATTTCCTTGACTAAGGTACTGACTTCATTTTCCTGTTTTTCCTGCATCTCTCTCCTTTCTTTTCCCAGTTTTCTTCTAACTCCCTCATTTGATTTTCAAAGTCTTTTTTGAACTCTGTTATAGCCTGAACCCAATTTCTGTTTGTCTTGGAGTCTTTAGATGCAGGAGCTTGTGCTTCCTCATCTTCAGACTGAATATTTTGATCCTTCTTCAGCTCATTTGCAAAATATTTCTCAATGGTCTTCCTCTTGTTTCTCTGCTTGCTCATTTTCCCAGCCTGGGCCTTGTTTGGGGGTGCTTCCTGAGCTTTTGGGACACTCCCACAAGGGTCTCAGTATGTGAGCCTCTGTCCTCCCCCCTAGTCTGTGAATGACCATAAGCACCCCCCTCTGCCACGGGGCCAAGGTGGGGGGGCCTAGACTGTGATCAGGATCTGAATATGGTCAGAACCCCAGAGTCCTGTTCCAGGGACAGAGGACAGAAGAGCTCTGCAGTCTCTCTTCACTCCCCTCCCTAGGTTCAATGGGCTCATGCCCTGGGGGCTCCTGCTTACGGGCTCTGCCTGCTTCTGTTCCTGGATCTGGTCTGCTTGCTGTGTGCCCTGAGGGCTGGGCTTCATGTGCTCATTCTGGCAGAGGTCCCCAGTGGTTCCCCCAATTTGTGCCTGGTGCTCCCCAGGGCATAGGTTAGGTAACTCCCCCTCTGCTGTGAGGGGCTCCCAGCACCCTGGGGCTGCCTCCGGAAGGCTGAAGTTCTTTCGCTCTGGCGGGCCACCCCTCTGGCTGGCGGCCCCTCCGACCCCAGGGAGCAGAGTCTTTCTGCTCTTTTCCAGGTTACCTTGAGTAGGAGAACTGCCTCTCTGGGTCCCTTTGTGGGTTCTGTCTCTCAAAAGTTTACTTAGAGTCCTTAGTATCGAAGTTTCATGAGAGAGCACCTAAGAGATGTTGCCATCTTGGCTCCACCCCTCCGGAGCTGATCAATCGTAATGGACTTGCTTATTCCATCAGTGCAATAATCAGGCACAATTATGGGGTATCTGTGATGGAGAATACCATCTGTATCCAGAGAAAGAATTGTGGAGTTTGAACAAAAACCAGACTATTGCTTTTTTTAAAAAAAAGTTATCTTATGTAATTTTGCTATCTCTTATACTTTATTTTTTTTTCCTTAAGGATGTGATTTCTTTCTCATCACATTCAACTTAAATCAATGTATACCATGGAAACAATGTAAAGGCCAACAGACTGCTTTCTGTGGGTAGGGGGTGAGAGGAGGGAAGCAAAGTTAGGGGATTCAAAATAAATAAATTATTTTTAAAAAATATTGACCCTGTTCTGTCTTCAGTTTATATAGGAATTAAGCTTATAAAATTTTTTTTTAGATCCTATAGAAACTTTTTCTCAGCAGGACCCAGTTTTTGAGATTCTACAATTACCTTATACGGTTCTTGTTGATGCAGTGAATTAGCTTATGAAGCTCTTTTTTTTTTTTTTTTTTTTTTAGGTTTTTTTTGCAAGGCAAACAGGGTTAAGTGGCTTGCCCAAGGCCACACAGCTAGGTAATTATTAAGTGTCTGAGACCAGATTTGAACCCAGGTACTCCTGACTCCAAGGCCAGAGCTTTATCCACTACGCCATCTAGCCGCCCCTGAACGCCACCTAGCTGCCCCTGAACGCCACCTAGCTGCCCCTAAGCTCTTTCTTCATAGATAATATGAAGGTAAATAAATTATATACAGCTTGAAAATTATCATGAATTACAATTTAAAAGGGGCAGCATTTCAGTTTTGCAATTATTCTATTTAACAGTGTCAGTTATACTTGTTTGTTGTTTCTTTGCTTTTTTTTTACCTTTTGATTTATCTCAGTCTATAGATTCTCTAAAGATAAACTCATTTTTCTTCTGTAGTTTCCTGTAGCACTTGAGTACAATTTTTTGTTTTTGTTTTTTTGAATTTTACAATTTCCCCCCCCAATCTCACTTCCTTACCCCATCCCCCACAGAAGGCAGTCTGATAGTCTTTACATTGTTTCCATGTTATACATTGATCAAAATTGAATGTGTTGAGAGAGAAATCAGATTGGTAAGGAAAAAATAAAATATAAGAACTAGTAAAATAACATAATAAGATACCTTTTTTTAAAAAAATTAAAGGTAATAATCTTTGGTCTTTGTTTAAACTTCACAGTTCTTTCTCTGGATACAGATGGCATTCTCCATCGCAAATACTCTAAAATTGTCCCTGATTGTTGCACTGATGAAATGAGCAACTCCATCAAGGTTGATCATCGCCCCCATGTTGCTGTTAGGGTGTACAGTGTTCTTCTGGTTCTGCTCATCTCAGTCAGCATCAGTTCATGCAAATCCTTCCAGACTTCTCTGAATTTCCATCCCTCTTGGTTTCTAATAGAACAGTGGTGTTCCATAACACTCTTAGAGAGAATATACTTAGCCAGAGGTAATGGACATTCATGACTTATCCATGACTCTGTTAGAATGATTTAAAAACAATAGCTCCTTAAAAAGGGACAGTATAGAGACAGAATGATGGAGGAGATTGAATGGGGGTAAATCACATTGCATAAAGACATACAAAGGACCTTTTTGCAATAGAGGGGGAAGAAGGGAGGAGGTGAGAAAGGCCTGAATTTTACTCTCTTCAGATTAGGCCTAAAGTTAACATATACACACTCAGTTAAGTTGAGAAACTTATCTTACCTTTCAAGTATTAAAAGGGGAAAGGAGGAGGAGGATGGAAAAGAGGAACTAACAGAAGGAAGAAGGGGCAAAAGGAAAGGGGAAAGAAAGGGGAGAGGGGTTGGATATGAGGGGGCACACACACTAAGGAGGTGATATTCAGAAACAAAGTTCTGGGGAATATGGATAAAGTGAAAAAAGGGGAAAACATAAACAGAGGGAAGATAACATGGAAGGCAATAAAGAGTTAGTAATTACAACTTTGAATGTGAATGGGATGAACTCTCCCATGAAAGATAAGGGAATAGCCAAGTGGATTAAAAACAAGAATCCTGCAATATGCTGCTAACAAGAAACTTATTTGAAGCACATACATATATATATATATATATATATATATATATATATATATAGAGAGAGAGAGAGAGAGAGAGAGAGAGAGAGAGAGAGAGAGACAGACAGACAGACAGACAGACAGACAGACAGACAGACAGAGAGACAGAGAGAGAATGTAAAGGTTAAAGGCTGGAGCAAAATATATTTTGCTTCAGCTGAAGTAAAAAAAGCAGGGGTAGAAATCCTTTTCTCAGACAAAGCAGCTGCAAAAATAGAAGGAAACTATATCCTCCTAAAAGGTACCATAGACAGTGAAGCAGTTTCACTACTAAATGGTTTAATATCCAGATTTTTAGAGAAGTTGGATGAGTTTACAGGAAGACACAGCAAAATTCTACTGGTGCGAGATCTTAACCTCCTGCTCTCAGATTTAGATAAATCTAATCTTAAAATAAATGAGAAGGAAGTTAAGCAAGTAAATAGATTGTTAGAAAACCTAGACATGTTAGACCTTTAGAGAAAGTTGAATGGGGATAGAAAGGAATATATATATATTTTTTTTCCTGCAGTACATGACACTTAGACAAAAATTGATCCTATATTAGAGAGTACAGTGATTTGATACCAGAGCACACTCTGGGTTAACTGCCAGGCTGAGAGAGTTTTAAGTTCAGAGAAATTGATTAAAGTGAAGAATGGATGGATAGTTTGTTTTACTACTGCAGCTTCTATAAACTTAATTGAGTTTGACTTTGGCAAAGAGAGTGGTGGCCACATGATCAAAATAATAAAGTACCTTTGTTGAAGAGACAGAAAACCAGAGAGTTTAGGGAGGTATATTCACCTTAGTGAGTCATAGCAAATTTGTGGAAATCAGGTCTCTATAGTTATTGTCATTATTTAATTATTTTTACCATTAGTTCTTAACTACCTTGTATTTTCATTGCTTTAGAAGAAAATCAAGTAAGACATGCTGTCAGATATAGTATCATTTTATTAATTAAATTATTAATTGAAATATTGGATAGGTTTATGTCTTTAATTAAATCTTGTATTTGGAGAAAGGAATAAATCTTTTGTCTAGAACAGGGGTGGGTATCCTTTTTTTTCTGCCAAGGGCCAAAACTTAAAAATTAGCCTGCTATATTTGATCAAACAATTAATTCAACCCTTAAAATCTCCTAGATTTATTGAATTTCAAATCCTGCCTGAGGGGTGCCTTGGAAACACCAGAAGAAATGATTTCATGGGCCTTACTTGGGACCAGATTTGCCTATTCCTGATCTAGAGCATGAATGCTAAAAACAGTCTTTTTGGAAATCAAGAACCTTGGAATCATTTTTGATCTTTATCATTGGACCTTCATTTTCCCCACTTATAAAAACCTAAACCTTTGAAATGGAAGTGGTGTTAGAGGTGATCTAGTTCAACCGCTTGTCTAATAGAACGTTTCCTACTGTGTTTTTGAGAAGTATTCATCTAGCTTCTTTTGAATTACCACTCCATTATTGGAAAATACAAGTTGTCTGCTGTTTGTGATTATTTTGATATGGGTGTGTCAAGTGTATGTTCACTTGTTGTAGAAGTGAGCTTGGATTCTTTAAAGCCATACCCAGTAGGTCTGCCTTAAATATTCTTTTTCCTTCTAATTTCTCCCTAGATTTCCCCTCCAGAAGAAAGCAAGGTGAACCTATTTCCTCTTCCATATAATTGAATTACAGAAGTCATCTTTGTTTTTACTACCTGTACACCTGGTTTTTTATCCAAGTTAAATGTTTCTACTTTCTTCAGCCATTCTTCACATTTGCGTGGGGTTTTTTTGTCTTTTCACCATCTTGTTTTCTTTTCCAGGAAAAGTCCAAGATTTTCATCATACCTCTTAAAATAAGCATCTGGGTATGGTCTGACAAGCATAGGGAGAAGAGAAACTATGTTATATTTTCAAACTCAGGTCACATTGTTGATTCACTGAATTTGCTGACAACTAAAACCTGTGTCTTTTTTTTTCTTTAGTTATGAATTTGACTGACCAAATAGGATCATTTCCAGATAAAAAGAACAATACAAAAAAAGAATTATATATAAATTTTGTGAATGTATATCTAATTTGTATATAATCAATTTAGCACTGCAATTCCAATACCATCTTTCTTATTTGTATCTCTTTCTGAACTTCTTTCTGTTCTCTTCTGTGTATTTTAGACTCACTTGATAACCTTTTCTCTTTTCTTCATGGCATCTCCATATTACCCTACCCCCTCTACTTTTGATCTCCCTTGAAACAAATAAATCTGGTCAAGGCAAGTAAAAACCACATAATGACCATTTCAGAAAATATATTCATTGCACAGAGTTCTAAAGTCTTTGAAAGTTAATTTACTTTTATATTTTTGTAGTTATTATGTAAACATTTTTCCTGATTCTGCTTACTTTACTTTTTTTTCACTTAATAGATAGTAGCCAGGTTTCTCTCACTGTTTTGTCTTACATTATTTTTAATAGCATAGTAATATTCATTTAAATATTATAATTTTCTCATCTATTCCCCAATTTTTTGTTTCTAGTTCTTTTGTACAAATATTCCTTTTACTCTTTCATTGATCTTTCACAGGTCAGAGGGTATGACCATCTTAGTGACTTTTTGAGTAGGATTCTAAATTTCTTTTTTAGACTAATTGGACCCATTCATAACTCTATTGACCTTGAATGAGTATATCTAGCTTCACAGAGCCTCTCCAACAATTGTTATTTTCCTTTGCTTTTGTCATTTTTTGCCAAACTGATAAATGTTAAGTTGTAATAATTTGTATTTCTCATTATTTTCCAGGGACATTTAATGGGGGGGGGGGGGGGAGAAGGATCCTTTATTTTTATAGCTTAAGAACCAAACAGTTCATTCTTCAGTCTGAGATCTTTTGGATTTGAGTGGAAAAGAAAGGAATATGGAAAATTCCTTAATAAACTAAGACAGTGAAAGGAGTGGAAGAATAAAATCTGTACTGCCTAGCTAGGGTTTGTTTGCAAAGCAAAAACCCTGGCTCCAAGTCGGCTCCAGTTCCCCATGCTTCCTCCAAAGCTGCATTCTTCTCAATTTCCTCCTGCCAATCAGAGGCCCCAGCCCAGGCATGTGAGACAAATGTCAAGGGAAAAGTGGAGTCTGAGCTTCACTTACCAATCTGTCCCCATCCTGGTTAGAAATTCTCTTCTTCCCACCGTGATGCCTTGCTTGTAGTCCTTCCCTGCCCTCCCTCCCCCATTCGTAGTTTTGGTTTCTTTTTAGTTTTTTGGCTTTGGTTTGTTTGTTTTGTCCTCTGGCCCACCAAGATCCTTGGCCCCAATTAAGAGTCTCTTCCCTGCCTGTAGAAATGAACAGATTTTTAAGGTGCTTCACCAGTTGTTGGTTGGTTGAAAAGGAGTCGTTTGGGGCAGCTAGGTGGCGCAGTGGATAGAACACAGGACTTGCTTCTTAGGAATCGGGAATGAAGACCCAGTCTTTGATGACTGCTTCCTGGTGAAGGGGAGTGATGTTGGCTGCTTCCTGGTGAAGAGAAGCTATCTATGTAGGGCGAGCAGTAAGGTTAGGGATGGTTTGTGAATGAGGAGGTAACAATTCGATCTTTCCAAGTAGTCCTATTTTCCCAAGTGGACAAGATGTGGCAGTTGTCCTTAAATACCAAAGACTTGGTAGATCCAGGAGAGTAGATCCAGAACTTCTTTTGGCAAGATCAGGGACTTAGCCAAGGGTACTCTCCCAGCTCACTGCTTCCCTGGTTGAGTGTCTTCAGGATTTCTTATTACCCATCTCCTGGGTTTTGGCACCAAATGAAAGCTTGTCCCATGGTCTAGGGACAACGATTTTTTTCCCTCTTTGTACTTGTTTCCCCAGTGCCTGTCATATTTTTGATGGCTTGTAGACTGATTTTTTTTCTTGAAATACATAAGACTGCATCATTACAAATTAGCCTGCAGTTCTTGTCATATTTCTTCATCACTCTTCACAGAAGATCCTCCACAATGTATATAATTGAAAACTTGTTTTGCTCTTTTTCTTTTGGTGGAACCTGTAGCTTTAATGTCTGTGTAGAGTCTTCATTTAACATTGTGTAGGGAAAAGCTCACACCATCATCTTGGCTCCGCCCAGAAGTCCCATCCAAATTATTGAAAGAAAAGTTTAATGAACTACAGAAGAAAATAGTAAAACTGTTGCTGATTGTTGAGTTATCTGCCTGTGAAGAATCACATTTAGATCCTGAAATACAGGTGTAAAAGAAAATAGATATTTATTAAAAAGAAGTTATAACACAAATGAAAAGTAGTAAGAAAGTGAAGAAGAGATTAAGGAAAAATTATGTGGATTGCTAATTAATTTTGGCAGGTCAGCTGCCAGGCTCAGCAGAAGTCTGGCATGGGGTGGGTAGAGAGAAAGAAGGAGGGCATAAAGCCATGAGGCTTGGCTTAACCAGGCCACATGGAAAGGCCCTCAGTGCCCCATGTGGATTAAGGAAGAGTCAAAGAAAGCCCATCCTTCTGGATGGGAGGCCAGAAGAAGCAAGCTCCAAGGGCATTTTTAATGTGATTGTTGCTAGTTTGTTTTTCCTTTGGTATAGATAGGTGTGTGTGTGTGTGTGTGTGTGTGTGTGTATCTGTGTGTGTGTGTAATTTGCTGGATATTTTTGCATCATAATTCTCCATTAACATTATACTTCTTCTCCCAATGCCATCCCCTATAAGTATATTTAAAAGGAAAAGTCGACATATCTGAACAATAAATTTTTAAAAAGGCTGAAAATGTGTGCAGCACTTTTGGACTTCTACCTTTGGGAGTTGTGATGCTGTCTTCTCACATGTCTTCTTTTGAGCCATATTTATTCTTTGTAATTTAACAACATTCACTTTAAGAGTTGGTGGGGGAAAGGTTCTTTCCATACTTTGTTATAGTCATTGTGTTCATATAGGTCTTCCTATGCTTCTTTTTATTTTTATAGTCTTCCATTTCATTAGAATGTTTCATTTAGTTTTATTGACATTGTTAGACAAAATATTTTCTAATACTGCTTTTATTCATTTGTTATGAATTCTTTTTTTTTAATGCTGGCAATTTACCTTTTTTAAAAATCAAATTGACTAGCTTTATTTTTATCAGCTTCTACTTTTATAATATTATTTGATTTTTAGAATTTTCTATTTTAATGGCTAATTGGATTTTTATCTTACTACTCCCTGTTTGGGAAATGACTAATTGTGATACATCTCAAACCTCGACCACAAGAAATGACTGAAGAATTCAGAGACCCTTGGAAATCTCAAATGAACTGATGGATTGTGAAGTAAGCACAAATAGGAAAGCAGGGTATACTATGGCCACAATAATGAAACTAGAAGGAACAAAAAAAGTAAATGCTGAACAGCATGTAATTATATTGATAAAAGTTTGCCTTTCCACATGTCTCCCTTCTCTCCCAAAAAGTGAGGTCTCAGAGTAGTACAAACTGTAACTCCTAGACCTGGAGTCAAAAAGATCTGAGTTCGAATTTTGCCTTAGACAGTTACTAGCAGCATAGCCCTGGGCAAGTTGTTTAACTTAACTTTCCCATTTCATAATAATAGCATCTATCTTCCAAGATGTAATCTGTAAAGTGCTTAGCACATAATGGGCATTAATAAATGGTTCTTTCCTTCTTTCTAGAGGGTTAGTATACTGTTAGACTTTCTTCATGTACTGAACTGCTTTTTGCTTCTTTACTCTTTTAAAAAATGTTTGTTACGAGAAACAAATGTACAGGATGTCTGAATATGTTTTAATCTACTAAAGCTTAAATGGCCATTTGAAGTATTAAAACCTTTTGTTTTTAATGTCACTTCCCTTCAAAAGTGTGTGTGTGCAGTGCTTAAAACTTGTAAATTGTTTAAGCAATTGGTATAAAAAAACAATTCATAAAAATTAAATTTATTTTCAAAGGCTGATATCATCTAGTTTATATTGAATGTCACAAAAGGATGAAATATATGATGCCTTCCAAGTCCAAGATTCTGCAGTTTTACAAAAAAATCATTTATCTTGCTGACTATTCACAGTGATAAATCATTTTTATTTCTCCCTAATTTTATCCTTAACCAGGAAGATCATATGAGTCAATACTTAAATTAATTCAGACCATTCACTGGAAGGTCAAATACTGAATCTGAAGCATAAATACTTTGGCCACTAAATGAGAAGAATAGGACTCATTGAAAAAGACCTTGATGTTGAAGAAAATTGAAGGAAAAAGGAAAAAGACAGCAGAGGATGAGGTGGATAGAGAGTGTCATGGAAACAAGGAACGTGAACTTGAGCAAACTTCAAGATACAGTGTAGGATAGAAGGGCCTGGTGTGCTATGGTCCATGGAATCACAAAGAGTTGGACAAAACTGAACAACCATGGGGTGGGGGGGGTGTACATCTTATTTACATAGAATATTATTTGATCATTCCTATCAGATTGTTTCTTCTGAACAAAGTTCTTATTACAATTCTTTCCTCTGAAATCCATTACTTGAATCATAGTCTAAAGACAATTCATTCCCAGTGATGACCTTGTTGGAGGAGGATTCTTCTTCTTCCTTCTTTTTTTTTTAATTTGCCTCCAAAGGAGCAGCTAGGTGGCAAAATAGATAGAGCACTGACCCTGGAGTCAGGAAAAACTGAGTTCAAATCCAGCCACAGATACTTAATAATTACCTAGCTATGTGACCTTACGCAAGTCACTTAATCCCTTGCCTTGCAAAAAAGAAAGAAAGAAAGAAAGAAAGAAAGAAAGAAAGAAGAAAAGAAAAGAAATTTTGCCGCCAGGGCTTTGACATTCTGGGTCTTCCATGGCTTGCCCATTTCCTTTCTCTTGACTCCCTTTCACAGATCCTCTGTTCCTTTCAAATTATTCTGCTTTCTACCACCACAATCAGATTCTTCTCTAGCTTCTGCTTCTCTGCCATTTCCCACTTTGGGGACCTCTATTGTTATCTTTCTTTCTTTCTTTCTTTTTAAGTTTTTTTGCAAGGCAATGGGGTTAAGTGGCTTGCCTAAGGCCACACAGCCAGGTAATTATTAAATGTCTGAGGTCGGATTTGAACTCAGGTACTCCTGACTCCAGAGCTGGTGCTCTATTCACTGCGCCACCTTGCCACCCCTATTGTTATCTTGCTTAATAGGTCCACAATATTAACTCTAGAATCCAGAATCTTTCTTTAAACAGACACATTCTCTCCAATCAAACCTTATGCTCTCACATATGGAAAATCTTCTTTCCTAAGGTTCTTGTCTTAATTGGTGACTCCCCAGGGAATCTTTTTGCCTGAAGCATGGCCTTCTAAGAAGGTAACCATCTGAACTTCTTCCCTGCTTTCTCGTTCCCATTAGAATATAAGCTTCTTGAGGATAGAGTTTTGTTTGCTCATATCCCCAATGTTTCTCACAGGACCTGACACATAGGAAGCACTTGATAAATGTTCGGTGTGCCCACATTATACTGATCTTGCTCTTTTCTCCCATCATGTCTCTTTTCATTCTGTCTGTGGTTCCCAGAAAATCCCCCTTTCATATTTTTTGTCTATAAACTTAATTTATATTTTTCCTCCAAAGTTTAGAGTCTTAGTACCATCATGAAAAATTTCCTGATTACTCAGTCTATGTTTATACTTCCCTTTTCTGTTTTTTTTTGTGTATCGCAATATTGAATAATAAAAAAATATACACCATTTGCTCTGTAAAGAATGTTAAATTTTACTAACCTATATTCTGGTTGATTTATATGAGCACTGTTTATTTCTCTAGAAGAGGGGGTAAAGAATCTTTTTTTTTTTTTTTGCCAGGTACCAAAACTTAAAAATTAGCTATTTTTGGTCAGACATTTTATTTTATTTTTATTTTTAATTTTTTTTTTATTAAAGATTTTGAATTTTACAATTTCCCCCCCAATCTTACTTCCCTTTCCCCACCCCCCACAGAAAGCAATTTGTCGGTCTTTACTTTGTTTCCACAGGCATTTTATTGAATTTTGAGTCCCACCTGCAATTCCCTTGGCAGAACAAATGATTTTGTGGGCCGGACTTGCCCACAAGTTTCTTTGGGGGGCCAGAACCATGTTCTTGTCATCTTTTGTATCCTAATTGATACTTAGGGTGCTGTGAGAGATTTTATGATAATTGATCTAACTTTCATACTTTCACCCTCTACCTCTCTTGCCCTTATCTTTTTTTTTTTTGCAAGGCAATGGGGTTAAGTGACTTGCCCATTGCCCTTTATCTTTACCCTGATTTCATAACTTGCATTTACTTAACATTCTTTCAAGATTTAGTCAGTTTGTACAGTATTTGCAGTTGAATTCTTGGCTTCATCATCTTCAATTTTTTCCTATTTTTATGTGTCTGGATTCTATCTCTTCAACTAGGTTATAAAATACTTAAAGCAATATTGAGTTCCCATCCTGCTCTGTACCCCTCCACTTCCCCAGCTCCATCTCTACTACTACACCAAAACAAAGCAGATGCTTCATAAATGCTGTTGACTGACAAGACTCAATACCTTCTCTCTCTCTCTCCAACTGACAAGACTCAATACCTTCTCTCTCTCTGACTGACCAGACTTGATACCTTCTCTCTCTCCTGCTGGACTGATAGCATGCACCAGTGTGCCTTAATCAGTGACATATTCGATTAGATTTCTATAGCACCTATTCCCAGAGCACATCAGTATCAATTCTTATTTCACCTCAGTACCCTGAAGACCATATCATCCCTTAAAAGCTATTTTTTCCCCCTGATGAGTGCCTTCCAGATACAATGAATGGAAAGAAAAATAGTTGCTGTCAATTTACAGCTTCCTTCTGTTGCCAGCAGTAATCCTGAAAGATGACATACCTTCCAAGAATAGGACAGTAAATAGGTGTTATTGGTATGGAAATGTGTTCTCACTGACATTGGGTTCAATCCACTGAAGCCCTAGTTGGAGAGATAACTTGCTTTGGCACCTTTGGGAAGACTACTTTTTTTTTAAGTTGATATTTTATTTTTCCAGTTACATGACATGAAAGTTTTTCAACATTCATTGACATGCATATGCATATTTTTAGTTACATAATTTCCTTACACCCTCCCTTCCCATCTCCCTCTCCTCAGCGATGAATAGTAAGATGACTATTGTACATACACATTTGTGTTGAGCATGTTTACAGATTAGTCATTTTTGATATGAGAAATTAGGATTCAGGGAAAAGAAAGAAATCCATGAGATAGGAAAAAATACATGAGAATTTTTTTAAATAAATGTAATTTTCATTTGATTCTGTAGGGGTTTTTTTTTTTTTCTGTCTCTAGAAGAGGAAGTTTCCTAGGGTTGTTCTGGTTCTCTGTCCTGCTGAGAGGAGCTGCATCCATCAAGGTTGATCAACTCACAATGTTGTTGTTAATGTGTTGTTAATTTGCTTTGGACCTCTGTAGACAGATATTGTAGCAAGAGGCCTCAAATCTCTGGAAAAAACTCAGTCTCACAGAATTAAAATATTATATGACCCCAAAGATAAAGGCTATCTGCTTGTTGACCTGCAGACATTGTCATGTGTCCAGATGTACACAGATTGATAGGATCTCTGCTCCCCCTTATTCCTTATTCACCCACCCACCTATCCCTCAGAAAAAGAATCAGAGGAAACATCATTTAAAAAATGTGGTGAGATATATTTCTTCATGTAGCCCCCAAGTGATGGAAAAAATAGATGTCATTCTCTAGGTCTGGGTTAGCATATTTAAGTCATATGAGGTCATAGATTCTGTCTATATAATACTATGAAGAAGAAGGCAGTTGAGTCTGTTTTCCAGATAATTAGGTGAGGGAAGGGGGAAGAAATCTAACTGGGAGAGGGGGAGACAAAGGGGGGATACCTGTGATAAATGATAGATAAGAACAACTAGATTTATAAACTATGTTTAGAAACTACATAGCTTTCCATATGACTCTGCCTATACAAAGTTCTCCCTTTATGTAAGTGGACAGTACCACTAAACCTCTGCAAAAAGCTGTTTTTATGTAATGCAGATTGGCCTATGAACATGAGGAAGAGGAGGTAGGAAATGGGCTATTGTGGGCCTGTGGAGGGAAGGGAGTCATGGTTCAAGGATATATGGAGGCTGGGGACAAAAAAGTCAGAATAGGAGGGATATGTTGGGCTGTGACTAGCCTTGCAAGGAATGAGAAGAACATGTAAAGGGCAGACACTTTAATAGATAGGTGGACTGAAGCAAAGGTCTCTCAGCACCTCTATTTTTCTTAGAGAAATTTTTTTTTGCTTTTGTTTTTAATTGTTTTTAGGGTTTTTATTGGAGAGGGAGATCAGAGGCCCATAGAGTGCTGAGCAAAGGGGCAGGTCTTTAGAGGGAGTACAATGCTTTTCAGTAAAGTTAACATAGGTGTTTCTTTGGAATGTGGACTTCTTTCAGAAGTCTTTCCAGGCAGTCATATTTAAATAATGCAGATTTACATAAAGCACAAGATGTTTTATGCCTGCCCTCCAAACCTAAGACTAAAATCAGAATCTTGAATGTAAACTAAATTGCGTATTCTTGTTCTGGGTGCCATAGGGAAGAAAGTCCCTCCTTTCCTCCTTGTAGCCTAGCATGGATGACCATCAGCATGATCAAACATGACTCTTCTACACACATAATTTATTCTTATCCTAGACTTCAACAATTGTATGCTGTGCTATTGCTTGGGAATTCCCAAGCAGGGCCCTATGCTGGCATTTAGGACAACAAGGTTATGGGTGGGACTTAGCATTGCCTCAGGATGACCTGCCCCTGGCAGACTTGAGACCAAATAGATTTATGCTTCCCATAGGGTACATACATAAGGGAAACAGAAAATTAAGAAAAATAATGTATATGGGGAATTATAGAATAGCATAGGATTTAGAACTAGAAAATGCATCCTCTTCTATAAATTAACAGTGAATGATAGAATCAGCATCCAAAAAGATCTTGACAGGGTGAAGTATGACCATAAAGAATGACCAGATGAATCATATGATACCTGGAGGGGAGCCAAGCTGGGCAGCCCTTTCCCTGCCTCCCCTGGTCACCTCTGCCCTGAGCCCTGATGGGGTGTGACCCTGGGGAGGGGAGTGTGGAGAGAAGGGGGTCTCTGATGGTTACTGAATGGAAGGGGAATGGGGTTTTAACAAAAGTGACCCTACTGACTGCTCCATGAAGAGTGGACATCAAGTTCCTCCCCTCCCACCCCTCCCCAGGATGGCAGCCTGGGGGAGACATGGTAAAGGCAGAACTGATGGCAAGTGGTACCTGGGACTGTGGGGAGGAAGAGAGTCTGGGAAGTGCCCAATCAGCCCAGCATCTGTCCACGCACTGTACTGGGAGCCTGAAAAACAGTCCTGGGGGTTCCAAGAAACCTGAGCAAAGGGAGGTGAAATGACCTGGCCAAGATCCCCAGCCCAAAATGTCTGAGCCTGGACTCAGGACACCTCAAGGCCTCTTGAGTCTGGTACTGGCTGACCACTAAGGATACAAAGAAAGGTCAAAGAAGGGCCTTATTTTCAAGGAGCTCACTGTCCGAGAGAAACTGCATGAAAACGATGTGCAAACAGGCCTTGTCTTTCAGTCATTTTCACTTAGATCTGACTCCTCATTACCCCTAGTGGAGTTTTCTTGGCAAAAATTCTGGAGTGGTTTGCCATTCCTTCTCCAGCTCATTTTATAGATGAGGAAACTGAGGAAAACAGGGTCAAGTGACACACAGTCCCACAGCTAGGGGGAGTGTCAAATTGGAACTCAGGAAGGCAAGTCTTGACTAGAGACCCAGTGCTCTATCCCCTGGAATCACTTCACTGGACAAAAGCAGGCTAAGAGGTTAAAGGGAAAATAATCAACTGAGAGAGGAAGAGTTGGGAAGGGCTTCCTTTAGAAGGCAGAGAGAGAGAGAGAGAGAGAGAGAGAGAATGTGTGTGTATAAGAGAGAGAGAATGTGTGTGTGTAAGAGAGAGAATGTGTGTGTGAGAGAGAGAATGTGTGTGTGAGAGAGAGAATGTGTGTGTGAGAGAGAGAAGGTGTGTGTAAGAGAGAGAGAATGTGTGTGTAAGAGAGAGAGAGAATGTGTGTGTGTGTGTAAGAGAGAATGTGTGTGTGTGTGTGTGTGAGAGAGAGAGAGAGAGAGAGAGAGAGAGAGAGAGAGAGAGAGAGAGCGCGAGAGCAGACATGGGGATGGTCTGTGAAAATGCCTGGTCAAGAGATAGAATGTCTTGTTCAAGGAACTGTATGGGGAAGGGCACTGAATCAAAGAATTCACCGGAGGGCTATGAGGTGTGAGAAGACTGGAAAGATGGGGGGGGGGGCTAAGTTTAAGGGGATTTTGAAGGTTGAGCAAAAGATTTTTTTTAATTTGTCCCTGTCATCTTCAGGATGCTGCTGGCTACTTTTTGGGTGAGGGATGTATCAAAATCAAAAGTCCATGGCAATAAATCTACTATAGGGGAATGAGAGTGAGGAGTCAAGGATGACACCTTAGATGAGAACCTGGGTAACTAGGAGGATGGTAGTACCTCTTATAGTAATTGGAAAGTTAGAAAGAGGGAATGAGATTGAGGAGGAGAGGTTAATTCACTTTTGAACATGTTGAGTTTTCTATGGAATGTTCAGTTTGAGATGTCCAATATGTATTAGGAAGAGATTAGGAGAAAGATTAGGGTTGATGAGTAGATCTGAGAGTCAGCAGCCTAGAAATAGAAACCAAAATTAAATTGACATCTGAGTAGAAGACAGATTGAAGTGGAAAGAGGTTTGTGACTGGGAGTCCAGGTAAGATAATGTCTTATCAAGGAAAAGAGGTTAATTGGCAATGTCAAAAGATACCAAGAATGTCTAGAAAGCTGTATATTGAGATTTGACCATGAGATTTAGTAATTAAAGGGTTAGTGATAATTTTGGAGAGAGTTTCTCTGGAATGATAATGTCAGAAACCAGACTACTGAGAGTTGAAAATAAAAGGAAAGAAATTGAAATCCCTGGTTGTAGATAGTCTTCTCTAGAAGTCAAGACATGAAGGAGAGGCATTGGATTAGGGATGGATAGTTTGAGTAATCTTGCCAGATTAAAAGGTTTTGTGTAGTATTCCTTTATTCTCTTGTAGCAGAAGAATACTGGCTTGTCCTTGCAAAAAACCTCTCCTTGTCTCCAGTCTTGTCATCTTTATCCCACTGGTGGAGGCAGTGGGTAATAATGTTATGAGGCAGCAAACATGAGAATTTGGTCATCCCAGAGATTGTTGGTGAAGATAGTATGATCACTCTTTAGTGATCACAACATTTACCCCGGGGGAAAAAGAAATCTTGTATTTAAAATACAATATTACCAGACCTTCTTTACCTTTCTTACCCCCACATTAAGCTATATATACTCTGAACTTGGATTGCTATCCCCAGCAATACCAAATGATACCCATTTATTTTGAAACTGCTACTCAAAATGTCAAGATTAGGCCCAGTGGATATTGAGCATAAGCTGTAGAAATAAATAGCCTCTCGATTATTTTGCTTTGCTAGATTTTTTTTTTTTTAGGTTTTTGCAAGGCAAATGGGGTTAAGTGGCTTGCCCAAGGCCACACAGCTAGGTAATTATTAAGTGTCTGAGACCAGATTTGAACCCAGGTACTTCTGACTCCAGGGCCAGTGCTTTATCCACTGCACCACCTAGCCACCCTGCTAGATTATTTTTTAATTCCAAGATGGTATTTTTCATTCCATCTTGAATATTTGAGGGATATTTCCCTTGACTGATGGTCAAGAAAACAAAACTTTTTAATATTAGCAATTAAACTATAATTAAGGAGTAAAATCTTCTGCCTTTAAATGTTTTGATTCATTTCCAAGCCAGATAGAAATAATTTTTAGTGTCATTTACTTTGTGTTCAGCTACATTTCTGTACCTATTGAATAGAAGTAGATGGTATGTTACTAGCCTTTGTATTTATTATCTAGTCTAGAAAGTTATATCTGTCTAGCTTTGTTAGTGAGCTTTGTTAAATAACATTTTCTAAAGCCATAAGTTTATTCTTTATATTCTTATCTAAAGGCAATACAGATTTGGTACTAAGTCAGGAACTTAAGTCTTTATTTATTTTGTCCCTTTTACCCAGGAATCAGGTATAACTTAATAAATGTACTCTCTCCAGGTTAAGGGATTCTTCTTCCTCACCTTAGACCTCCTCACCCTTATGCCCGATTCTTGGAAATTTTGTCAAATCTCCTAGGAACTACCTGCTTCTTCTGTCCCTGCCCCTATCTGCCTTAACAGTTCCTCCAAAACATGGAATAGTAATCAAATCTTAGGCAAACTTCTTTGCCTTCAGTCTCAGGACTCTCCAACATCTGTCAACTTCATTCCACCAAATAACGTTTGATTTTTAAAAATTTGGCCTTTTCTCTGTTGCCTCAGAAATGAAATTCATCTGCAGCTAAGGAAGTCTGTCTGCCTGGATTGGGGAGGAAGCATTTAAATAAACCCAGACAGCTAAGGAATAGGGATTTCTTCAGCCCTATCCTTCCACTACAATTGAAAGGCTAAACATTGTGGAACTTTAAAACTTGAGATTTAGGAACATAAGGCAGAAAATATGTTTATATTCTGAAATGACTTTCTGGAGTATTGTATTAAAAATAAATTTTATGACTATCTGCCGTCTCAAAAATTTAAGTCACAAAATCTCAAAGTTGCTTTGATATTGGTAGATTGGGCCAAAATCTTGTTTGTTTTGCAAAATCTCTATAGTGTAGAATCTACCCTTCACCCTTTCTCTAACAGCTCCCTTCTTTATTGTCTACAGGAAAATAGGCATAAGACACTTTGAAACATAAGCAAAATGTGATTAAACTTAGAAACACAAATTTCTGTGTCTGACAGAGAGGCTTGCAGAACTTCTAACTATACCTGTTAGGGAACCCTTCCTCCCCACCCACCCAGTATCTGAGAAACTATTTTTCTGTCCTTCTTAGAAAACTTCCCCTTCCCCTTTCAGGTTGTCTCCAACCACACAACACTTCCTGAACTGTCTCATGTCTTCTTTATATATTTGAATCAATAATATATCCTTTAAAATCTATGTATTGTGAGCAGAAATGTGGTGTTACCTTTCTTTACCATGTATTTACTTTATCATCAAGACAATGTTGATGATAGTGGCAAGCAAGCCATGAAGCCTGTATACCCACAGCACATTCAGAAAAACGAAGCTCCTTCCTCAGTTCGAGTTGTTCAGAAAAACCTTCACAGGGTAAGAAGAAAAGAGAAGGGCTAGGAGGGAAGAGGAATCCCCTGGTTCACAAAGAACCCTAGAAGATTTGTCTGGGTGGGAGCAGGAGGAAGTGGTAAGGGAAGATTGTCAAACTGTGAAGACCCTGATTGTGATACCTTAAGATAATGTAGCGCTGGAGCTCGAGAAGGACTGGAAGAATGTTTAGTGGTGGCGTCTGTGATGTGAGCTAAGAAATACTTTAGAGATGATCTGGTTCAGCCTCTTCATTTTGCAGAGTCCAGAGTGGTGCCCAAGGTCTCCCAGCTAGTTATTGGCTGAGCTTAAATTTGACCCCATTCTCCTGGTTCCCAGTCTTCTGGTCTTCCCCTAGGTCCAGATTGCTTCTCCAGAAGCTGAGCCAATTGCAGAACCCAGATCTAATCACCCCCCATCTTTTCCACTGACTCCATTCCTCCTGTGGAAATAGCTGTGTTTGAAGGTGATGGTCCTAGAAAGAAGCAGCCCCATCCCCCAGGTATTCTTTTTCACAGAGCTCCCATTAATTAGCATGCCTTGTAAACACATAAAGAGGTGGTAGCTTCCTCCTTTTTCCTCTGGGGCCACAGAAATCTAAGTTTGGCATTTACAATTTTAGTGGAAACCCTAAGGCATTTTGTGACTTGGACAGGAATTTTTAGTGTGGAAGTGCCTTGCAATGGCTCAACCAGCCATAGAAATCTCAGATGAAATATTTGTCCAGCATGCATCCATGCCACCCTCCTGTAACCCAAGACAGCCCCAGCCAGGACTTTAGGTGAAGAAGAGCTGCCTTCAATTCAGTCAGAGCTTTGTTGGGAGTTTTCTAGGGTGCTTCTGTGTAGTTTAAAAAGATAATCTTTTAAAGGGCAATGAAATGCCAAAAGGAAAGTCAAACAAATCAGAGGAAAATGCTGAAAGAATAAGGTCACCAGAATAGCAAAATACATCTGTTGGTGCAGCTGGCCTCCTGAAGGTAGTGTGATAGTGGGAGAAGGGAGCCTTGGCATCTGGGTTGACCTAGGAACCACACTACCAGCTCCACTGTCAAGCACCTCATAGCTTTTGTTCATTTGAAGGCTGATCCTAGCACCAAAGTATTAATGCCTTTCTTCTCAGGTACTGGAATAGAATGAACAAAAGAGCAAAATTATTATTCCTGTGGTAGCAATTGCCTGGAGCCAGTTTATCTTGGTTTTTAAATATATGTTCATCTCTAGATAAAACAATTTGGTATAATGTGAACACCCAGATCCTTTGACTTGTTAGTTGGGAAAGGGTTCATGGGTTGTCCCAAAGAGGGTTCCTGCAATCTGTGATTTTAGCTCCGCAGAAGTGAGAAGCAGCCAACTGGCAGGCAGTGGCAGTGTGTAAAGTGCCCGCTGCTGGAGAAGATGGCAAGAGAGGAAAGGAGGGATCATAGGTAGGGCTGTCTGGAAAAAGAGTCACAAAGGATGGCAGCAGTCTGGCAAGTGTTTTTATAATTTTAAAGTGACAGTGTCTACAGAATGCATTTGGAGCTTCATGAATGTGGCACAACTTTATGTCCTTCCACTGCTGCCCACGCTCTCGGGGCCCTGTGGTGGTAGACGCCAAGGGAAGGGGCTGAATCACAGCAGAGTCCTGGCAGCTAGAGTTGGAGAACTTTTTACCAGCTTCTCATATTTCTGTCTTGTATCACATTGCTTCTTGTGTACCATATATCTCTTGTCTAACTGGCGTTTTAATTGATTTGGAAAAAACATCTGATTGCCCTGTTTTAGAATCAACTGATTTAGTGGTTTTATTAAAAAGTTGGATTGTATAATAGCTTTTTCTAAAATGCAAATTGTCCTGCCTACTGGGGTGGGCGCCAGGGATGTTTCCCCATCTCTTGATTCTCAATAAGCTGTCTCAAGCCATAGGGAAACCTCTGGTAGAATTTTTCTTATCAGTCAGTTATCTGCTCTGTCCCCAGTAGGGGCATGTGTCAAACAGCCTAACAAGCGGGAGCCCAGGCCAGCTCTTGGAGTAGAATGCCTTTCTCTCTGCATCATGCAAAGCCAAGGATGGAGCCGAATGTAAAGTAGTCATGCTTTATTCCCGGAGTACCTGCAGCTGCTTTGCCTGTACCGTAGGCCTGATGAAATGAAATACATTAAGATCCTTTAATACATTTCTGTGCTACAAATTGTGCCTTGAGCATTGGGTCGGCAGCTCCAGTGTAATCCAGGGATTGCCACTGGTGGCTGTAAAAATGGCTCCTGTTTTTCAACAAGCTTTTCTGTGACCACCTGCTGTTCCCAACATGTACTTACAAATGAACTATGAGGTCGGTTAGCCATCCTGAGCTATGAGGAACCTTTATCTTGCTGTAGAGATGGAATTCTTTTTTGGAACAAGCTTATCATTTATAATGTTTGGCTAGATTTTCACATTTGTGGATTGCATTGGGGTTTGGTTTTCTTTTTTTCTATTTCTTTTTTAATTACCAGTGATGAGTGAACCTTAATGACCTGAGACTAAAAAGTCTTAAGATGGTTTTCCTTAGATATAAATTGTTTCCCTTTTTGTCCCTAATGAGCAGGTTGAGGATGCTTCTGATTTAGAATACCTGGTTCTTTTGATCCTATTGCACATACTCTGAGACCCCATGAGTGGGCAGAGGTAGGCAGCCATGTATCTGCATATAAGTCTAGGCATACTATGAAGCTTCCTGTCCTCTCTACTAAACTTTATATTGTCCCCAAGGCATGCCAGTATTTTTAGACTCCCCTTGAACTTTTTGTCAATTCAGAATTCAAATACTCAGGGAAGGATAAAAATTTTTTCAAGCAAGGTGGATCAAGTGAATACCAGAGCATCTGGGACTGAACCTTGCCCTGGAACAAAGGTCTATAGTTTTATAAAAAGGGCTACTTTTGAGAAGCCTCCAAATTGAGTGTCTTCAAAGAAGCAAGTGTGTATTTAAGTCCAAAAATGGCAGGAGCTGTGAAGTTCTAGCAACAAACAGAATATTTGCAAAACTGAAACTGAATTAAAAATGTCAAGAGCTCAGGGTTATTTTGGCATAACTTCCATTTACCTCTCCCCAAGGGCTTTTTTTTTTAAGGTTTTTGCAAGGCAACAGGGTTATTAAGTTGGCTTGCCCAAGGCCATCCAGCTAGGTAATTGTTAAGTGTCTGAGTCCAGATTTGAACTCAGGTACTCCTGACTCCAGAGCAGGTGCTCTATCCACTGCACCACCTAGCTGCCCCCTCCCCAAGGAATTTCAAGGAAGTTCTAGGTCCTAACTCTAGTATTAGGTGACAGAGTTTGAAGAGGAAGGGTCAGTAAGCATTTTGTATTGAATTGCTGGACTTCAAAAGGACCCTGTCTTAAATGAGAGCCAGCTGCCTATGACAGGCCTGTGACCAACCTGTGGCACAGGGCATCTTCCTAGTCAGGGTTTCAGCATCTACCATAGGACATCTGGACACTTGACTGCAACTATAGAATCATCCAATATAAACTGACAAAGCTCAGAGATTGTAGAGATTTATCTGGACAAAATCTCATTATAGAGGCGGAAATTGAGGCAAAATAAAAAACAAACAACTTTGTTATACCTTGTATCAGAGCAGGGACTTTTTGGACCTTTTAACTCCAAGTCTAGGTTGAAGAGGGGGATGACTGTTGCAGGGAGCTCTAATGTCAGCACACTCTCAGTTCAGCTGTGATCCTGGGACTAAATGAGGTGCTGGAAAGCCATTGAACAGTTAACCAAAGGAGGTAGACTTTTTTTTCAAGGCTATATATACTACAAGGATAGAGGGATATTTAGTTTCTCTGGACATTCCCTAACCCCCATCTCCAGATGGAAATCTTGTCTAGACATCAGGGCAGAATATGGAAGGGACAAGGAGTCATAACAGTCTTCAGAGTCTTATCAACCTCAACTGTTTATGCCCTTTGTGTCAGGGAAATAGGACATTCAGGTTCTGGGACCAAGTTGTTTTCTTTTAAGGAAAATTTAATCCCTGTTTGGAAAGGAAGGAAGGATGGATGTAATCCATGTTTTGAGGATGTTAGTTCTTTCACAATGATTGTGTCTGTAGGGATGGAGATGTGTGGGAAAGAATAGGGTAAGAGTATTGTCTTCTATGTCTTTGGAAAAAGACATCCTCACTGAGCTTTAACTTCAGCAACTTTTCCCGAACATCTGAGGGACTCCTATCTCCTTAGAAGTTTTGTTTCCTTCTCATTCCTTTTTTCTCTTTTCTACTCTTTAACTCTTGCTAGCCATCTAAAATTAGTCTTTGGTAGAAGATGATAGGAAGAGGGGAAGGAGAAGAACATGAGGGTGTTGCCTTGCCAGTTTCCTTTATTTTATACCTATTCTAAGACTTTTCCTGCCCTCGTGACAAGTTTCATAGCCCACACCAAGTAGTGAAGCATATACCTTCTTTCCTTTTGTACTTTTTTTGTGACCACAAAATCACAGAGTAGTACAGGTTTTTCAGACTAGTGAAGCAAGAAATATTGTTATAGTTTTTGTAGCACTGACATTGAGGTGCTGGGTGTTGTGTCATCTTGCATTAATGATGGCATTTGTGAGAATTGCTTCCAAATGTGTGCCAGCACAGAGGCGAGTATAGGTCATGGGAACTGGAGATGTTCCTATGGAAAGGGGCTGACTGAATTTTAAGCATTTCAAACATTTACCTTAAAAACTATTGGTCGGGGCAGCTAGGTGGTGTAGTGGATAAAGCACCAGCCTTGGAGTCAGGAGTACCTGGGTTCAAATCCAGGCTCAGACACTTAATAATTACCTAGCTGTGTGGCCTTGGGCAAGCCACTTAACCCCATTTGTCTTGCAAAAAAAAAAAACTCTAAAAAAAACTGTTGGTCAGAGAAAGGACAATGATCAATGTTGGAAGGGATGTGAGAAATCTGGGACACTAACTAATACATTGTTGGTGGAGCTGTGAACTCATCCTTTCTGGAGAGCAATTTGGAATTACATCCAAAGGGGAACAAAAATGTGCATACCCTTTGATCCAGCAATACCACTACTGGGTCTATACTCTGAAGAGATCATCAATAAGGGTAAAAGCTTCACTTGTACAAAAATATCCGTAGCAGTTTTGTTTGTGGTGGCAAAGAATTGCAAATTAAGTGAATGTCCTTCAATCAGGTAATGGCTTAATAAAATGGTATATGTATATAATGGAACACTATTGTTCTATTAGAAACCAGGAGGGATGGGAATTCAGGGAAGCCTGGAAGGATTTGCATGAACTGATGCTGAGTGAGATGAGCAGAACCAACATTATATACTCTTAACAGCAACAATGGGGGTGATGATCAACCTTGATAGACTTGCTCATTCCATCAGTGCAACAACCAGGGACAATTTTGGGGCTTTCTGCAATGGAAAATATAACCTGTATCCAGAGAAAGAATTATGGAGTTTGAACAAAGATCAAAGACTATTACCTTCAATTTAGGGGGGAAAAAAGCCCATTATTTTATTATGTAATTTTGCTATCTCTTATACTTTATATTTCTTCCTTAAGGATATGATTTCTCTCTCATCACATTCAATTTAAATTAATGTATACCATGGAAACAATGTAAAGACTATCCAACTGCCTTCTGTGGGGGGTGGGGATGGGGGATGGAAGTAAGAATGGGGGAAAATTGTAAAACTCAAAATAAATAAAAAATCTTTCTTTAAAAAACAAAAAACTACAGGTCAGGTTAGATGTGTTCATACCAAATAAATATTTTTAGAATTGCTTTGTGTTAAACAGTTATTAGTCCTGGAAAAATGATTCACAGTGAAATTCTTTTACACTTATAATTTTAGAGTATGTTGAAGTATTCCCAGTTACTGTTTTCATGCTTCTCCATAGTCTTCAGAATCTAAGTGGGGGAGGGTTCATTTAAACTAATGAATCACCGTCTTTGGGCAGGATTGATTACACTATGCTTGAGATTTTTGCCCTCCATATCCATATGCCTTTTTTCTTCTCTCCTTCAGAAGTGCTTCAATATAGTTCAGTTTAGGAATTTCTGCCCTCCCCTTCCTCATATAAGAGTATAGTGATTTGAACAAAACATTAATTAATGGATTCTTTTTTATACCTCCTTAAATCAGTTTGATGTATCTCTTGAATCCAAGATTCTAAGCCTTATGTGACAGACACAAACTCAGTCCCAGCCCAGTTATATCAGAATCCATACTAAGTGGAGCATCCTTTTGCAAATCAGATTCCAGAACTGGCCAGTCCTTGGAAGGGGGATAACAGAGGAACAATTTTGAAATTCCTCATATTTGTAGCAGTAACTCACAACTTGTTTGCCCATTTGTTCCCTGCTCAGCCTCACTGGTCTACTTCTTGCCCTTGGGCTAAAGGACGTTTAATATTGGTCCCTAAAATACGTGCACAAGTTCTGCATTGGGTTCTATATCCTATCTTTTAGCTACATTTGAGCATTTCACTTTTAAGCCAAAACTCAAAAGCATTTTTAAAATAGCAACAAATGTTCTCCAGATATCTTCTTTTCATGCAAAATAGATAATAGGTGCTGCACAATCTAAACATGATGTTTCTTTTTTCTGTACTCTCTGGATCA
This sequence comes from Macrotis lagotis, assembly GCF_037893015.1. NCBI lineage: Eukaryota > Metazoa > Chordata > Mammalia > Peramelemorphia > Peramelidae > Macrotis > Macrotis lagotis. The sequence goes on from NC_133662.1 coordinate 11,721,867, forward strand.
AGATCACTTTCATCTTTTTTGTCCAGAAAATGTTCTTGAGTATGTTGAATATTGCTGCCAGTATTGACCAGTGAGTAGAAATCAGGACAGCAGGACAGTCTTGGTAAGAACAAATATGTGAAGTTAGCCCTCATTCAGATGGGAAACCATGGGTTTTCTGATCCTATATTTTCAAACTCTCTTAAGTCCTGGTCATTCTTCCTTTGCCATTTTACTTAATAGTTATTCCTAATAGCTATCATCACCACATTCCCCCCTCCCCCCGAAGGTCATGATGGATGTAAGAGAAAGAGCACCAGATATTACCATCTCTGAATTTTAGAATGGTTTTTATCATTTAAGATTTGCTGCCCTTCCATCAACTTGAACTTTTTTTTTTAATGAACATCTTTGTAAGCCGGTGTTGTTAGGAGGAAAAACACTAGATTGGGATTTGGGAAACTTAAATTCTACTCCTTGATTTGCTAATAGCAAGATCTGTGATCTTAGACAAATCTCTCCCTTCCTTAGGCTTCATTTTTCTCATCCATATAATCAAGTGGATTCTGATCCTTCTATGGTCTCTTCTAGCCTTATAAATCTGAGTCTACTGTAAGTGAAAATTAACTTAAATTTATTTTTGTTTTGAGAAAATTTTTCATATTCTTGAACATTCTCCCCCCCTGCCAAAAAAAAAAAAACCAACGCAATCCACCATAAATTTAAAAATAGGCCATGAAATGAACCAATTCTAGTATTGCTTGGAGTTTTCTTCCTTCATTTGTCTGTCTGTGAGAACTAGGATCTGTCTCGACTGCTTCCAGTAATCAGTGATATCAGAGGGAATTGTAAGCTGCCTAGCAAGAGTTCAAAACAGCAGAAAATTTTTACCCTTTCTTTGGATTTTTCGAGTGTTTTTATTATTTAAGTTGATGACATTCTGCCCATTTGAACTCAATTTTCTTTGTCACCTTGGCCTCCAAAATCTTAAGAATATGAGGAGAATGGGGCAGCTAGGTGGTGCAGTGGATAAAACACCGGCCCTGGAGTCAGGAGTACCTGGGTTCAAATCCAGTCTCAGACACTTAATAATTACCTAGCTGTGTGGCCTTGGGCCACTTAACACAATTTGCCTTGCAAAAACCTAAAAAAAAAATGAAGAGAATTAAATGTTCATGATACTTTTCATAGTTTTGCAATCAGATCTTTGAGTAACTGAAAGAAGATAATCCTCCTCCCTCCCACCAAAAAGGTGGTCTAGGACAGGCCCTGTTGTAGTTATCTAATGTGGAAATGTCTTTAACCTATTATGCACACTCAGCATTACATACTTTGTCCAGGATGTAACTTCCTTTCAATGAATGATCCTGACAGAAGAAGGAATCAAACTTAATTTATACCATCTAATAACCTTAGTGCATTGACTTAGAAAGTTAACCTAAAACTTCTCCAGACTTTTCCCTAGTGTATGGCAATACCATTTATTTTAATTGTCATCAATTCAGCTTCCATAACCTAATTTGTTTTGTTTTTTTTACTCTTACAAAATGTGAAAGAGGAGATGTGCTTTGGTAGAAGCATGGTCCTTGGCCACAGAGGATTCTGGGCTTGTCACAATCTAGAGACTGCTGTCACTGGTAAAGAAGGGAGGAGTGCACAGTGGCTTGGTGTTCTGGTCATTGCTTTGATAAGAGGAATGACAGCTCCTTATGAAGGAAGTCAGCTTTATTTCCTCTTGGCCTTAACATCTGTCTTTGCATTGTGGGAAGCCACCAGCCAGCTTTGAGATTGGTAGGAAAAGAGAGTGAACCCAGGGAGGAAAAGGGATCAAGGACTTGGTTGAGGGAGAAAAAGACCTTGCACCCTTTCTCTCCCTTTGGCTAATAAGGTATTAAACCCAGCCAGGAGCCAAACTTAATTCCCATTGTAATCTATTTCTGCTGTTCTTATTAACCTTGCACAATTCATCAAAGAAGAGAAAGGACTTTGGGACATTTTTTCCCCAATTCTTCAAATCCTTGAAGCACAAGAAAATATCCCATCAGCTAAGTGGCAAAAATAGTAAATGTCAACATTCTCCCCACCCTTCCCCTGCCTACCAGTCCCCTGAACCCCTGGGCAGGCTGTCAAAGATATGCAGTAAAGATGATTTTGCTTGTGCATATTGAGGCTGATGGGCTTCCACCATGGAATCCTTTAGGACAAAGACAACTGGTATCCAATATCTTCAAAGTAATGAACTTATCAGTAAATACACTGCATAAACTCATTAATCTTCACTTTGCTTTGAGACCAAGTGGGAACTTCTGTTTTCAAGAGACAAAAATTTCATCTTTCTTTTCCCTAAAACCAGTCCTATTTAGAGTCAGGCATATCATCTTCCTCTCCTAAAACACCCATGTTAATAATGGTTTATGGTAGCACTGATGTCAGGTTTGACAAACTTAAGAGAGATGATTCAGGCAGGACAGATAAAAGATCAGTCCCAAGTTTTGGGGGATAGTCTTCATGCCATTTAACATTTTATTCCCTGACAGTAGATGAAGTTTGTATGTTAACATTCATTTGACAACAGTCCCCAACCTCACAAAGCTTATAATTTAATGAAGGTAAAATGGACACAGGATAATGATAGTAATGAATGTTAGAATACAATAAATGCATAGGAAGAAGAAAGAATACTCAGTTGGAGGGGGAGGTGGTTTTCTAATAGGCAGATTGTAGAAAACTACAGAATTGATTATATTAGGAAGAATGTGAAGAGAAGCAGGATCCTGCATTTTGGGAGGTGGTAGGGTAGGAAGAAAGGAGATAGTGTTTAGGACCAGAGGAGATACAGTTATCCTTTGTGGCCATAGTCTAGGATATATGAACTAGAAGAAAGTTATTGAAGTAGGGAGGAGTGCTGTAACTAGCAGACTGATGAGTTTAGACTTTATTGGATAATAAAGGAAAGTTTCTGAAGGATTTTGATTAGGGACTTAATGAGATCAGGAGACTGTGAAGATGGCTGGTTAGTCTAATCATATTGTTTGATTTTGCCTCTTTCCTCCCTACTTTTCACCCATAACTGAGAAAATTCCCTCTACAACCTAGCCAATGTATGGTCACCTCTCTCTGCCTGAAGACTACCTGGGGTATACCATTCTACCTTTGGGTAGTTCTGATTTTTGGAAAAGTTTTGTTTGTTTTTTGCTTTTCTGACATCCAACTTACATATTTTTTTTCCAACTGTATTCCCTCTTTTCCTTGACCCAAATACATTCTCAAAATCTGTCATTAGAAACAGTGTCATATAAATAAGCCATAAAGCATTTATTAAGTGCCTAGGGTGTGTCAGGCACTTTGCAGAGCACTGGAGATGAAAATTCAAGCCAGCAAAGCCACAGGTGACTCCAGGAGCTTACAGTCTAATGAGGAAGAACACCCCCCCCCCCCAAAGGAAAGCAAGGAGGGAAGTGGGGGCAGACTGTGGAGGGGCAAAGCACATTCTAGAAATGTAAACAGCTTTAAAATCATTTCCTCATGTTGTCAAAGACAATACCTCAGTTGGTAACCCTGCCAACTTGGAGTGAGAGGTAGGCATGGAATCCAGGGAAGGACAAACTCCTTTCCAAAAACCTCTCCAGCCGAGGCTTCCTGAGGACCGCAGCCTAGTGGAACAGATCTTTTATTTTATTTTGTCTCCTGTCTGGTCTTCAATATGGGTGGATTCTTTAATGTGTGAGGTACTCGGCCCTTCTCTGGAAGGTAGCTTTTCTTTCACAATCTTTTTCAGGTGACTCCTCTTCCAAAAATCACACCATACCTTTTGATGTGCTAGACCCACTGACCCCTCTCCCTGTCCTTTTCTCTGTAGGGCATCACCCCTGTAGGAATAATGAGGGAGTCTGTTTTGGCTGGAGTCCCAAGGAAGCATGCCTACTTTCTCTTGCAAGTTGGCATTTGAGGATTGTGTGTTGCTGGAATGGGTTAAAGCTTCCTTAACCCCTTGGGATTGGTTCTGCCCCTCTGTATTTTCTCTAGCATTTCAAAATAATCCTTTTTCTTATGAAGTGATTCTTACTCAGTGGTAGTTTTATCACTCCCAACATCCCTTAAGCCCTTGCTATGTGGGAGGCAAAATGTAATTTGAGTAATTATATATATATATATATATATATATATATATATATATATATATATATATATATATATTTCTCTCTCTCTCTCTCTCTCTCTCTCTCTCTCTCTCTCTCTCTCTCTCTCTCTCTCTCTCTCTCTCCCCCCCCCCTCACTCCCTCCCTCCCACTTCCTAGAGATGGTGTGTCCTGCAGTAGGCAGTCTATCTTGTGATAGATGTTACACAGCCTCCCTGTGTCAGAGAAAGTGCTGAGCCAGCCCCTAAGGGCACCTCATAAAGGGAGGGCGGCTTCCTGAAATCAAATACTTTGAGAAAGTCGGTCTACATCACATGGCGGCGGTAGTTCTCAGGACCAGGGCTGGGTCTCCAGGCTGAAGGAATCATTAACAGTGTGTCTCCAACTTTCCCCCCTGCAGGTTATGTGTTTTGTATGTTACACCGCCTCCCTGAGCAGCACGACTGTACATTTGACCACATGGGCCGCGGCCGCGAGGAAGCCATCCTGAAAATGGTGAAACTGGACCGGAAAGTGGGGAGATCCTGCCAGCGCATTGGGGAAGGCTGCTCCTGAGTGCAGAGCTCAGCAGCCAAACCCTGTTCTTAGTTCACTAATGTTAGCCTTATTTAGGACAGAGTCAGCCAGACACCTTGTACTGGGCACGTTTCAGACTACAGCCAATCCGTTTCCTTTCTTTAGCCAGCCGTCCTGGTACTGTAGTTTAGGGGTTGATGGTGGTTGAATTGATTTCTGGCTGGTTACGAAGGTGCCTGCTAGCCATTGTATAAAATTAAAACATGAAGAATATTTTTTTTTGAGCATGGCTAGTGGATTTAAAACAAAACAAGCAGATGTCATTGCTGGAGTCAAAACTTATAAAAAGCCTTAAGCTGAAAATGGTCCAGACGGAGACTTTTAAGTAAATAGAGGAGTAGAAGCTGGTATTTAAAACAGTTCCTGAGACGCACATGGCCTTGCCAGAAACTCTGTGTTTAATGTACAGCCTTTTCACCTCTTCACTTATCCTTAATCCTAGCCCCAGAAGCCAGAGCTCCTGATCGGCCCCTGGTACCTGGGCTGCTCATGGCTGCCAAGGTGGGCCTGGGGCTGGAGGCCAGAGGGGCACCCAGGGGAACTCCTAGGAAACTGGAGAGGTGGGGGCAGAGGGAGGAGGGTGAACACATACCAGAATGACCATGGAAAATCTTTCTTATCACTTGGAGAAGAAATAAGAGAGAGCCTTGCTTTGAACATTAGCTCCACCCCAGACTGGTCTACAAACTATACTTTTCTACCTAGGATCTATAGACTCTGTATTGGTCGTGTGCAACCTGACTGGGTCAGGACTGACCAGGGAACCTGAACTGACTTTATTTGCCATTTGCTGGGTGCAAGTATCTGATAATTGATTCACAAAGGCTAAATCACAGCGGAGCAGCCACGGGGAGGGCTAGGTCTGCAGGCAGCTCTCTGTAGCCAGATTTCACTGTTGGTAGGAAGGGGAAGGGGAGGTGGCGGGGACATGTCAGTGACACTATTGGGGAACAGCTAAGGAGCAGCAGCTGCCATCAGGGATTGTCTCCTCACCTTTAAAGTGTTGCCAGGAGAGGCGTGTGGGCTCATTGCCTATTTCTGTGCAGCCTCAGAGTAAAAGGAAAAATCTGTCAAGTACAGTAGGAGAATGAGACATGTATTACTAGAGTCAGGAAAAGGTGGAGTGGGCCAGGGGCTGACTGAGCACCCTCCCTGAGCCTCAGTGGCAGAGGGGTCCCCACACATCCCCCCTCACCTGGGCATAGGGGAGTTCTACTGCTGCAGGCCAAGCTGGGGTGGGGTGGGGGAATCACACTGGATGGGCAGGAAGGAAAGCAAAGGAGAGAGATTGGACTTATTTTCCCTGGGTTGCAAGAGAATTATCAACCAGGTACTGTAGCAAAAATGGGAAGTGAAGGGATGGGAAGAGGCCTGGGTGGAGGGAAAGATTAGGTCCACCTGCACCTTGAAACATTGGGCAAGGTTAATATGATACAACTTTAGAGGTTTCAGTCCCATAGACAAAAAGAGGGTCCCCTAAGAGGCCACTTGTTGGTCTCCCTTCACTTAGGCTACTAAGTTTACCCCAGCTACTTAAGTTTTAAAAAGGAGAGAAGCCAATGACATGTTGCATTCAACTTACAGTGAGTCATGACCTGGGAATTGGAAATATTTCTTAATTTAAAATGTGTGGGAAAATAGGAAATAATGTTCTTTTCCTTCTTCCTTTGCCTCCCCCTAAAAAAAGAAAGTCCACTATAAAAATCTTCAGCCTTAATATTTTTCATAATAATGGTCTTGGTTCCTCAGTGGAGGGAGGGAGGGAGGAGGAGACTTAATTGATTTGGTCCCACACCTGCCATTATTCTAAAAGCCTCAGCGCATGCTAGCTGTCCACTAAGTTGTCCACAGCAGCAAACCTATGAGTCTTGCTCTGGGAATACTTGGATACCCTTGCCTCCCAAGATCTCCTCCTGTGCCCACTTGGTTATTCTTGGGCACTACTAGTTTAGAGGTGGCACAGGGGAGAAGCTATCTTGGCAAGTAGGCCCGGGTGCATTATGGATGGTGTTCACTCTGTTTAGACAGTCACGGTTGGGGCCCAGGGAGGGAAGTAGGTCTTGTTCCTCCAAAGTATTTGTTCTGTGAAGTTTGTGAAATGTAAGGAAAGCTTAAATTCTTGTAACTTTAAAAGGAAACAAAATCTTATTTAACCCTTTTGTGTTCTAGATTTACTTACCACACGTAGCCTAGAACTCCGTTTTAGTTAACATTGTGAAAATATTAAAAGAATCTTGTAACTTTATTCCTTTTTTTCCTCCTTCTGAAAAAAAATTATACCCATTAAACCAATCAGATTAAAGTTTGAATTCCTCTCTATTTCACCAGTTCTCTGGATGGTTCCTAGGTCTGCTAGGGGCCATCTGGGGAATTACAAAGCACAGAACCCATAACAAGGCGAAGGCTTTTTGTTCTGGCAAACTTCTTGTCCCTGGTTACCAATTGCAAAATCTCCTTTGTAGGTGTGTCTGGTCCTCAGTTTTCTGTAGGGTGATCTGGTCCTAGTAAATTGAATTTTAGTGGTGACTTAATGCCAGTTAATAATAGTTCTTACATGTTGTCCCTGCCACCTTGAAACTCCTTCATTGCTCAGAGCCACCCAGCTTCACACACTTCCTAGCAGCCAGATGTCCCAGCAGCGCAGGCTCTGGGAGGTTGGTGGTGGTAGTGATGGTAGTGGATGTAGCCTGGGGTCCATCTCCATCCAAGTTAGGTTCCCAAGTTGTTTGACCCAAGGAGAACCCATCTTCTCTACACTTAGTTGGCATTGGAATCAAACCTGAAAATTTGAAAACATGGAGACCTTTTGAAATTATTTTCACTTGTGAATAATGAGATAGGCCTCATTTCCCACCAGATCTCCTAGGCTAGGTAGCAATTGCCGGCTATCCCTGCAGTGTGGGATCTGGGCCAGAAGACGGTAGAAAATACCCAGTTTTCTTAGATCAGTCCTTCTAAGTTCTTTGAACTGTGAACTCTCCATGCCCCATCCCATCGAGGGGAGAACCTTATCTCCTTAGCAATTATGAAAACATGAGTAATCTCAGGATGTGAGGTGGCAATGGGCCCATAGGAGGGTCCGGGACAGATCTCTGGATGCCACTGCTTTTGAATTCAGATCCAGGAGAATGTCCTTCACCATCCAGTCTTGCTCAAAAGCCCCAAGTCCATGCTTTGCATCATAGACTGGCGAGATCCTCCCATAACTTTTGGCCCCGTTGATTGCCCAGCCCAAAGCACTCAGCTTGGGTTTATTTTTATTTGGGGCTCTTGTTGTTCTGGGCTTCAGGTAGAGGAAGCAGCAGACTTCTCCATGGTGGTGAAGGCATTATCTGCCTGGGGCGGGGGTAGGGGTGGAGGGGAACAGTGGCCATTTTTTCCTATCATCCTTCCTCACGCAACAGATCTCAGGATTGTGACCTGCCTCTGAGCCAAAACCAGCTTTGGGTAATGACAGAGGCAAGTCATACCCTATGCAACCCATGCCCACCCAAGTCCTGACTCCACTCTCTGCCCTACAGCTGCCCCGTTGACCAGCTTGTCTGTGACAGTATCTCCTAATAGAAGAATTCGGCCTGTGGTTCCCTGCTCTACCCTGGGCTGAGCAACAGGTTTCTAAGAACAGTTTAACTTAATAACTCAAAACTAGTCATGGCAGAGGCATGTATGTGAACCTGTGGCAGCACAATCAGACTGCTTGATGGGGAGTAGGAATCCACCCATGGGCCCCTTGATCATCATCTATACTGTAAAGACCCCAGCTTTGTCCTTCCTGGGCCATTGTCTTTGGAATAGCTCCCTGTACCCTGGAATAGAGATGGTCCAGAAAGGAGCACAGTGAGAGAGAGAGGGAGAATGTTGCACAGAACTCAGGGGTCACTTGGTCAGACTCGCAAAGCCAGTTCCCAGCAGCAGATCCAGGCAGGCGGTGCTCCCAGGGCAGTGTCTGTCTCAATGCAATATTTCCATTTTAATTTCCTTAATTGCAATCAAGATTCTGGTGATCCCTGAGCCCTTGAGGCCCCAGAGAGGGTGAAGGTGAGGGCGGCGCTGCCCTTTAGTGCCCTGCACAGAACGCTTTTCAGTCGGAGGCCTGTATGCTTACCATCCTCGTGTAGCCCCGATTGGCCTCCCGGCCCCAGGGTGAAGGTCGTGGGCACTGGGCTTTGCTGCTTTGGGTAAGAAGGATCAGGGTCCCTACTTAGAACTGCGCCTACCCCCCAAAATTGAGATTTACAAAACCTTCGCCCTCTTGGAAGGGAGGCGCCATAAGAAGGGGGGTGGCCTTGCTCTTGGTTGCTCCTTGATAGACAGGCGTTGAGAGGTTGAGGCTCGCCCCTGGGCAGGGCTGGCTCCGGGTCCCTCCTGGGCTGGTCTTGGGGGCCGCGCTGCTGCAGACGGTGACGTGCGGCCTCGAGGCCCTTCCTCAAGTGCCCGTCTCTGTAAATGGGCGGTGTGAGGGGCGGGGCCGGCCCCTCCCCGCAGATGCCCGCACGGTGCCCCACGGCCCCGGCCGCCCCTCGCCTCCCGTCCCTCAGGGCCTGGGCCTCCTTCAAGGCCTCACCCGCGGGGCTCCTGCCGACACGCCTGCCCGGGTGCCAAACGCTGTCCTGCCTACCTCCGCGGCCCCCCGAGCTGCCCGGGTGCCCTCGGAGCGGCCCCGCCGCCGCCTCCCGGCCCGGTCCCTCGGCCCGGTGCGCGTCCTGCAAGCACAGGCCCGGCCGCGGCGCCCCAGCCCGGTGCGCGTCCTACAAGCACAGGCCCGGCCGCGGCGGCCTCGCCCCGCAGCACAGCCCCCCGAGCCTCCGGCCGCCCCCGCGTCCTTCCAGGCCTAGTTCAAGTGCCACCTCCACGAGGCCTCCCCCGCGCGCACACGCACGCGAACCGCAGCCGCTGGATGGACTTTATACAGACGTTTTGTATTCTCCGTGCGCGCCCCCGCGAGACTGTGAGCCCCCGGGCCAGGGCCGCGCGCTTGTCTCTGTACCCGGCCCGTGCCTTCCCGCGGGCACCGCAATAAAGCCTTGTTGAAGGAACCGCTGAGTGCGTGGTGCGTGCGTGACCGGGCTGCCCCGCCCAGCCCCCACCCGGGCCCGCTGCCCGCTCCGGGGCCGCGGGGGACCCAAGGAGGAGCCCACCCGGGAGGGGGGCGCGGGGCGGGGCGGCACGGGGGCACGGGGGCACGGGCGGGCACGGGGGCGGCACAGGCCCGGCCGCCTCGCGGGCGCGGAGAGCCGGAGAACAGCCGCGGCCCCGCGCGGACACCGACGCGGCCCGGGCCCAGTCCCGCACACGCCCCGCCCTGGGCACACGCGGGGCGGAATCACGGGGCTGCGGGGGGGAGGGGCGGCCTCGGGAGCAAAGGGGGTTCTGGACGGCCGGAGCCCCCGCAGCCCCGAAATAAAGCGGGGAGGGGGCGGGGGGCACTTTAGAGAGGCCGGGCCGGGCCTGGGGGGCGGGGAGGGGCCGCCACCTGGGGCACGCAGACGGGCACACACAGGGGCGCACACACGGGCGCACACGGGCACGCAGACGGGCACACACACAGGGGCGCACGCAGACGGGCACACACGGGCACGCAGACGGGCACACACACGGGCGCACACAGGGGCACACATGGAGAAGACACGCACACGTACAGGCACGGACGGGGCAGCCACACGCGCACAGCGCACACAGCCGCCCGCCCCGGCGTGCACAGACCCCGCACGGCCGCCCGCGCTCGGGCCGGCCCGGGGAGCCGCGCACCAGGCACTGGGCACCGGCATCACCTCCGGGTGTCGATTAAACCGTCGGCAAACCAGCGCTGGGCGGGCGGTGCCGCCTCACGAAGCGTGCCAGCCCCGGGAAGCCGCCTGTCGGCCCGGCCTCCGCCCCGCCCCCCACGCTCTCCCGCCGCATCTGCCCCGAGCCCCGGTCCGGGGGCTGCAGAGGGTTTGGGGGTGTGCCGGGAGCTGGGACCCCCGGAGCACCCCCCGCCCGCCGGAGCCCGAGCGGCTGACGTCGCCGAGCCTCGGCCCGGCCTCGGTGCTGGACTTGGCCCGTCCTATCAATAGCTGCCCACGAAGCATGTAGAACAGCCTGGGCAAGGGGTGCCGTCTCGACTCTAAAGAAACTGAGGCAGAGAGGCATTGACTGGCTGGCCCGGGCTCACACAACTCATAAAAGCCCAAGCCCGGATTGGAGCTCGTGTCTCCTGAACCCTCCGCCTAGCCCCCCCCCCCCCCCATTCCCGGCCGGCGTGAGCTGAAGGAAAAGGTGACCCTCTCAAGGCTAAGGGGAGCCTGGGGGAGCAGCCACAGATCCAGAGTCCAGCGAGGCGGCCTCGGATCGGAGTCCTTTCCCTTAATTTTGCAGAAAAGAATTGAGATTGAGCGTAAACTGCTCAAAATCACCCCAATAGTAAATGTCGGAGCCAGGACGCAATCCCCCAACTTTCTGACTCCCAATGCAGCCATAAGAACGGTACAATACGCTGCCCCAGCACCTGGCCCTCCCGAAGCCCCCCTTGCCGCCGTCAGGCCCTTCCTCAGGGTTGTGGGCTCCGGCACAAGGGTCAGGTCGTAGGGGCCATCTCTGAGCTTACAGGGACTCCATTTCTCCAAGTCTCAGTTTCCTCATCTGTAATTAATGCTCCTAATCAGGCTCCCAAAGCCCCAAGAACTCCAATCAATACAATGACCAGCTGGATCCCAGAGGCTAAGGGGGAAAGAGGTGATGGCTTCATTTCTAGCACGGTCATTGGGGGATTTGTTTTGCTTGCCCGTGCATATTTGGCACAAATGTCTTCTTTTTCTCTTCCAGCGGCAGGGGTTAAAGACAAGATGGAAGAAAAAGGAAGGATTAGAGTTTCCCCTCCCCTAAAAATAAGAGAACAAGAAGGAAGAGGAGAGAGGATACAAGAAAGAGTATTGATGGGAAATAGGAAGGTTTGGGGTCTAGTAATAAACCTTTGGGGTCAACCATAAGACGTAACTAATGTCAACAAAGTACTGATGCCCTGAAAAGAGAACTATGGAGCCCTAAGCCTCAGTTTTCCTATTTGTAAAATGTTCCATGTTCCCCTACTGCTTTGGGAAAGGACTTTTCTTTGTCCCAACGCCAAGTTCTAAAGATTTTCTTGAGTGTTCTATAGGAGAGAATGGCTATCTAGAGTCCCTGAGAATAAGATTAAGGGAGGGACTGAATTAAATCCCAATTTTCTAATTGCATCTGTGACCATGGGGAGGGGGGGGAGACAACAATTTCAGAGCTGGAAAAGGGAGATTTTTTTATTTTTTAGGGTTAGGTTTTTGCAAGGCAAATGGGGTTAAGTGGCTTGCCCAAGGCCACACAGCTAGGTAATTATTAAGTGTCTGAAGCCGGATTTGAACCCAGGTACTCCTGACTCCAGGGCCTGTGCTTTGTCCACTGTGCCACCTAGCCACCCTCGTTTTTTGTTTTTTGTTTTTTTAAGAAAGGTTTAGGGTGGCTAGTGTAGTGGATAAAGCACTGGTCTTGGAGTCAGGAGTACCTGGGTTCAAATCCGGCTTCAGACACTTAATAATTACCTAGCTGTGTGGCCTTGGGCAAGCCACTTAACCCCATTTGCCTTGCAAAAACCTAAAAACAAAACAAAAAAAAAAGGGAAAGAAAGACTTGCATGAAAAAAAATGAATGAAATGAGCAGAACCAAGAACACATTATACACAGTAACAGTATTATTGTTAGAATAATTGTGATCAGCCCACTCAAATCTACTAAAAGGACCCTAAGAAGGAAGATGCTATACACCTTCAGAGAAAGAACTGATAAATAGAAGTATGCATGGTATGGTTTTAAATATATTTATTAATCTGTGTCAAAAGGTGACCTTCTTTAAAGGAATGTGGGGAGGAAGGGAGGGAGACTGGAAATTAAAATGTAACAAAAATTTAAATTAAAAATAAACTGAAAAAATTAATTCTTGCTATTGTTGAATCATTATAATCACTTGGCATCTCTATAACTCTGGTAGCCCCTTCCCTGGTGCCCTATTTCTACATGTGCTGGCTGGTAGCAAGTATCTATTTATCCTTTAAAGGGGATGCAATATTTCAGATATCCATCAGATGATATTCTCCCTGAGCCCACAAGCCCAGTGGTCTCATTGTCTCACAGTATAGGATAGATTTTCTTTTTTTATTTATTTTTATTACAGATATTATTTGAGTTTTACAATTTTCCTCCTGAATCTTACTTCCCTCCCCCCCCCCACTCCCCATGGAAAGCAATCTGTCAGTCTTTACTTTGTTTCCATGTTGTACCTTGATCCACATTGGGTGTGATGAGAGAGAAATCATATCCTTAAAGAGAAGTCTAAGAGGTAACAAGATCAGACAAGAACATATCTTTTTTTTTCTAAATTAAAGGAAATAGTCCTTGAACTTTGTTCAAACTCCACAGCTCCTTATCTGGATACAGATGGTACTCTCGTTTGTAGACAGCCCCAAATTGTCCCTGATTGTTGCACTGATGGAATGAGCAAGTCCATCAAGGTTGAACATCACTCCCGTGTGGCTGTTAGGGTGTACAGTGTTTTTCTGGTTCTGCTCATCTCACTCAGCATCAGTTCATGCAAATCCCTCCAGGCTTCCCTGAAATCCCATCTCTCCTGGTTTCTAATAGAACAATAGTTTTAGAATAGATTTTCTAAAGGTGCAGTATTCTCCCTGGTCACTCAGTGTGTGTGTGTTTGTGTGTGTGTGTGTGTGTGTGTGTGTGTGTGTGTGTGTGTGTGTGTGTGTGTGTGTGTGTGTGTGAGAGAGAGAGAGAGAGAAGGAGAGAGAGAGAGAGGTGGCCACAGCAGCTCCCTCTGTTATAGGCAGTTAAGAAGTCTGAATCTTAAGGATGGGGGGGGATCTAAGAAGCAAATTCTGAGTGGTGACATGTGTGACTTCATAGAACAGAGCATGTTTAGGACAGTACAGCTTTCCTGTCCTCTTTCTGTCCCAGAGAAGATCATGACAGGCTCCCTTTCGAATGTCTCATACATCCTTTCATCTTTGTCCTGCTGTAGAAACTTCTGGAGCCTTCAGACGTAGAAGCCCTGACTACGATAAGATTCTGGAATGATCATTTTCTGGACACTCTTGTTGAGTAGGGGGCATGGGGGGGCCTCAAAAGGAGAAGTCACTAAAGAGGACAAGGGGAAGGGGAAGGAGTCAGGGAGTGGTAACCTGAGAAGGACGGAGCTGCTCATTCACTTGGACCAAAGTATTAGCAGTCATCTCTGCTCTTCCAAAAAGGTGACAACCAGAGGCAACCCTTAGGAAGGAATCAAAAACTTGACTACTGTAAGAGTTCTTCACCATGGGCCCATGAACTGGACAGATTTAGGGGGAGTGGGGAGGAGTATAAATTCAGATGGTTAAAATTACATCTGGATTTTCATTTACCTTTGGGTTACTTACATGATTGGATGCCATGATAAGTCCAACCTTCCTCTTTCCTCCTTCCCTTTCTTCCTTCCTCTCTTTCTTTTCTTTCCATCCAGAGATTTCATTGCTATAAGAAGCTCCCAATGAAGAAGTTACTTTTCCCAAGCAAATCAATACTTCCTTTGCACCTGATAGTGTTGGAGGATTTGTCCAGCCCCCCCCCCCCCCCCCCAGAGCTGTGATGTGTCTGGGGTGGGGACAGGTCTTGGTTGAGGCCAGGTCCTCTGAAGAGGAGATTCCACTAGGACCACCAGCTCTTTAGCTCCACACTGGGCTGCCTCTTTAGACTCTGGTCTCTATAGGAAAACCTCTATTTGCTCAGCAATTTTATAGGGTCTTTCTTTTCTATTTAATTTTGCATCTCTTTTCCCCTGAGAAAACTACTCAGTAAGATTTCTTTTTGAAGGAAAAATTCCTAGCTGTGTAAAATTAAGGAAGGAATGAACTCACTCCAGGAAGATTTGAGTGTCTCTGGAGGCCAGGGATGGTGGTTCTTTGGCCAGAGCTGAGGCTTCCTCAGTCCCCACCATCCAGAAGAGAAAGCTCAGGTCCAAGAGTCAAGGATCAGCTCTTCCTGGTGTTTCTCCTAAGATTTATCCCTGTCTGTTGCAGCTCTTTAAGGGGATTTGGGGGTTCCACAGAAGAGTCAGGCCAACCAGTAATACTAAAGCAATGAGCCTTTTTAATATAGATGCAAAACCACCAATGAATGCCTAATTTGAGACATGGATAGAGCAAGGGAAGAAAGAATCAGAGTAAAAGATGCATCCCCCAAACATGTAATTTTCCCCTTCTATCACTTTAGCCAGTCTGATAGATATAAGATATCCCACAGTTTTAATTTGCATTTTTCTAATCAATAATGATTTAGAGAATTTTTTCATATGATTAAGGGATCAAAGTCACCAGTGAGATGTCAATAACTGGGTCATGGCCAAGCACCAAAGTACATCTTAGACAGCCTCACTGCACCTTAGGTACAATTCTTTCCAGTTGTTTTAGCAAGAAAAAGAGGGGCATCATCCAAACCTAGAAGCCAGTCTCTTCCCCAAGTTGTGAGTGGGAATCCCTAGCTTCTGACCTTCACTACAGAGCAGTTCAGTGATGGGGCAGAGAAGGGAAGCTTTTGACATGGATGGAGGTAGGTAGGGGTGTGCTGGAGCCAGCTTGAACTGTTCTGGAGAGCTAATTTTAAATTTTTCAGGCTAAGCATTTACAACTTGGAAAACCCAATAATAATACATAAATAATACAAATCAGGACTTGATTTATTGCTTTATTGATTGTCTAGCCCTAAGAAAATGATGAAGAAATTTTAACAATGCACATTAAACTTAAAAGTATTTTCAGGGACATACTTTTTCTCCCCAGATAGTTAATTATTAAACCTTCATCAGCACCACTAGATGGCCTGAAGGTCATGTGTCTGACTGGTCTACTATCTCATGTCACAGGCAATGAGATTCCAGAGAATGGCTAGATGAATAAAGCTTAGGGATGGACATTCCCAACATAAAAAGATGTCAGCCAGCTTGGTGTCCTCCCATCCCACCTTTTATGTGAGTCTTATGGATCTCAACACTCTTTCATCATGCCCAACCCTTTGTGACCCCATTTCGGATTTTCTTGGCAAAGATACCGAAGTGGTTTGCCATTTCTTTCTTCTGATCATTTTATACGTGAAGAAACTGAGGCACTAAGTGACTTGCCCAGGTTACACTTATAAAGTGAGGCTGGATTTGAAGTCAAGATGAGATTTTCTGACTCCAGACCTAGCCCTCTGTCTAGGAGGCCCCATAGCTGACTCTCCCTCAATACTATATAGTAAATTCCATAGTTATGTCTGAAAAGTTATGGATTGGAATGCATGATGGAGTATTGGTCTTTCATTCTCAAAGAGGACCAAAATGACATTACTATGTTGAAGTCAAGCTACCATGAGAATGACTGTGGCTGATCAGACCGTTTTGAGCTTGGAAAGCTCTGCAACAGATTGGGCACAAATAATCCATATGAACAACTGGTGAAAAGACATCTCTAAATTTGGACATCTCAAATTTCTTTTGAGCTACTGCAATTCAGATCTTGAACATAAAGTTAGTAGCTGTGCCTCTTTACCTGCCTCAACTTCCTCAATAGTAAAATGGAGATAAAAATAGTTCCTACCACCCAGGATGGTTGACACATCAGATGAGATAATATTTGTAAAGTGCTTAGCATAGTAGGCATTAAATAAATGCTTGTTCCTCTGTCCTCAATCCCATCCCACAAAACCAGGTCTTATGTAATTCAATAGCCCTGGGCCTTGGTTTCCCCATCCTTCAAATGCAGGGAGTGGACTGGTGGACCTCCAAGCTACCATCATTCTCGAAAGAGACAATCCTATGAATGCAGCAGAGCTACAGTTTGTTCAACTTTAAAAGGGACACATCCAGAAAATGGGAACAGAAATGTGCAAGTGAGGATTAACATGGAAGAGAGGAAGAAACTTTTTTTTAAATTAGCTTTTATTTTTATCCTGAACTTGACAAACCATAAATAAAACAGGCATTTCCACATGCATAGTAAAACAGAAAAATAAGATGGCACAAGAAATTGTTGCTCCCAGTTCTGTACAACTTGCTTTTCTTTTTAAGTATCTGATAAGGTCAACCTGTCACTTTCAAAGCAGACCTGCTGGTCTGACCTTCCTTCTGTCTTTTTTCCTCCATTAAAAAAAAAAAAGATTCTTCAGTCAAGTCAGTAGGCATTTATTAAGCTCCTACTATGTGCCAGACATCATGTTGAGTACTGGAGGTCATGAGAGGGGTTAAGAAAAGGAATATAAGGAAGCATTCACAATTCCTTTTCTTACTTCTCTTTTCCTTTTTATGTTACTTCATTTGTGTCCCTCCCCCCCCTCCCCCAACCCATTAAAAAAAAAAGAAAAATCAAAGCCTTTGTAACACATATTTAAGGGGCAGCTAAGTGGCATAGTGGATAAAGCACCGGCCCTGGAGTCAGGAGTACCTGGGTTCAAATCCGGTCGCAGACACTTAATAATTACCTAGCTGTGTGGCCTTGGGCAAGCCACTTAACCCCATTTGCCTTACAAAAAAAAAAAGTGAATGTAACACATATTTATAGTCAAGCAAAGTGTTGTTTGACTTCTGATAAAATGGAAAAATGCATGTTTTATTTTGCATCTCAAGTCCACCAACTGTCTCTTTGGGTAGGCAGCATTCTTCATCAATTCCCTGGAATTGAAGTTGGTCATTGCATTGATCAAAGTTCTCAGGCATTTCAAAGTCATTATTATTTACAAGTTTAATAGATGAAAACCGCACTAAGGCTTTTGGGACACCCTGTATTATGTTGTTATTGTATAAATTGTTCTCTTGGTTCTGCTCATTTTACTCTGTGTCAGATTTCTCTGAAACCATTCATTTCATCATTTCTTATGGATTAACATTCATTCCATTCATATTCCAGATTTTGTTTAGCCATTCTCCAATGGGCACCCCTTGAGTTTAGCATGAAATTTTTTAAAAAATTAATTTTATTTTTTCAGAGAACAAAAGTCTAGCTTTTCACTCTCCCATCTCCTTCCCCACTAAAAAAGAAAAGAAAAACAAATATTCATAATCAATAAAAATAAATTCAGAATTAGACATATTAAAAAAATCCAAAATACTATTGCAATCTGCCCCCTGCAATTTGGCATGATTGTAAGGCCATTGTCAGGTCCAGATGTGTTCAGACTGGTGAGAACAAAACAAAACAAAACACTTGGGATGTCATGAAGTTTTTTTTTTTAAGGCTGCATTTGGAACAAGAACAAGCAGTGGATAGAGCACCGGCTATGGAGTCAGGAGGACCCAAGTTCAAATCCAGCCTCAGACAATAATTATCTAGCTGTGTGATCTTGGGCAAGTCCCTTAACCCCATTGCCTTAAATAAATAAAAATTTTAAAAAAGTACATGAAGAAGGGAATAGCGCTACTGCTTTGGGTAGATAATGTAGGAAGATGACAAGGAGACAGGACTACTTAAGTTTTACTTTATCTCTATGTTCTCCAGCATAGAGAATGGGATTTTAACTAGGAAAAAAAGTAGAATAAGACAGATTAAGGAGATGAAGCCCAAGTTCAGTGAAGAAAATGTTAGTTTCCAGGTCCAGTTGAATGGCATCCCTGTATACTGAGACAAAATTTTAATGTGACTACAGAATTACTGAACATAATCCCTGAAAAGTTATGGGGAAGAATGAAAGAAATACCAGAGGACCAGAGGCTGATTTTCAGAAAAATTCAAAAAACCATAGGTCAATATCCTTCTTATTGATCCCTGGCAAACTTTTGGAAAGCATCATTTGACAGAACATTTATTTTTTTTTAAAGTTTTTTTTAGTGGTGAATCCCATTCCTTTTTTTATTTAGATGAAATAAATACAAAATATCCAAGCAAGTGAGCTCTTAGCTCTTGTTTACAACAAACATTTTAAAACCTATTTTGTATAGTCTATAGTATACATATACCATGTTACTCTTTTTAAATGGTATGCACATTTTATTTATTTTAAATTTATTTTTATTAAATATATTATTTGAATTTTACAATTTTCCCCCCAATCTTACTTCCCTCCCCCACCCCCACCCCCACAGAAATCAATCTAGACAGAACATTTAGAATCACATTAGATGGGTGAGCATTTCGATAGGGAACAGTTAGGTGGTGCAATGGGTAGAGCACCAAACCTGAGCTCAAATCTGTCCTCAGACACTCACTGTGTGACCTTGGTCAACTTCCTGAATGCCTCAGTTTCCTCATCTGTAAAACTGGAGAAGGAAATATCAAGTCGCTCCAATATCTTTGCCAAGAAAACCTCCACTCAGAGAGTCGGAGATGACTGAACAACATTTAGATAAGAATTTAGTAAGTTCTAAGAGCAAATGTGGATTTATAAACAATAAATCATACCAAGTGAACCTTACTGCCTTCCTTATGAGAGGGTGCAAGGGTAACCTGTGTTAAGACAAGGATCTAGACCAGAGGGGTCAATTTCATGGCCTTCAGCACTCTTTTAACTGAAGCCCAAACTACTATTAAAATAAAATTAGGAAATATTTAATTATTTAACTTAATGATTTAATATTTAAATATTTTAAAATATTTAATTCTAAAAATACAATAGAACACAAATATTCTTAATGTGTCATTTTCTAAGTCAATATGTAGCCAGAAGGTTTAGTCTCCCCCATTTCTATTTGAGTCTGACACCAGTGGTGTATACAATGTCAAACAGATGTTTTAATGAAATTGAAATACTGTATAATTTCAGGTTCTCATATTTGGTTATAACAGTAAATAACAGTGAAACAGTCCCCCAGAAAGGAGGATTGGTTATATAGTATGTTAGGAGGACTACTTTACAGTTGGGTTATATGGCTTAGTGGTTGGATACTCTGGAGCAAGTTTCTAGAGAAATGTCACAGGGCTCTGTGGCGATGTTGTGTACGATACTTTAGTCAAGATTCTGTTGGACACCCAGAAGGCAGGCAAACCAAATCTGCAGATGACACTAATTTAGGAGAAATAGATACTATGACATGATATTACAGAGATTTAGGGTACAATTCTGGGTCAAAACTAAAGTCATTGTTCTTTGTCTTTTGGCAAGGCAATGGGGTTAAAAGTGACTTGCCCAAGATCACAAAGTTAGGTAATTAGTAAGTGTCTGAGACAGGATTTGAACTCAGGTCCTCCAGCTCCAGTGCTCTATCCACTGCATCTTCTAGCTGCCCCAGCTAAAAGTCATTATTAACATAAAATTGTGGGAAGTGGTGGCGATCCAAAGATGGAAAAAAAAAAATGAAGTCATCTTGACCTCAAGAAGCATCCCTTGTATTGACAAGTCAAAGTCTTGTATAAATCACCTGTACCAAGAGGGCTCCTGCCTTGGAAGATGTGTCTGGAAAGAAGAACTGGACGAGGTAATTGAGGGCGTAAACAAGATAAGCCAACAATAGGAAGCCTGGGATAAAAAAGAGGTTCTGGGAAGTTGTGTCCTGACCAGGTTGCAAGCTGGTTGAATCCCATCAGCAGCCCTGGGTGCAGGACTGGCAGTGCCCCTTCCTCTCTCCAGAGAGGTCATATATTACAATAAAGAACACTAAAGAAAAAAACACCACTTTAGTAAAAGTAACCAATATATCAGTGGAGTCTGATGATACAAGCCCTGTGTTCCACTCTTGCTTTAATAGTCAGCTTGACAAACCTTGTGGGGGAGCATGGCCATAGAATCATGAGGAGACTCAAAACATGCTTCCAAATACAACTAAGAATGGAAAGAATTGAGGATATTTAGCCCAGAGAAAAGATTTCTAAGGGAAGACTTGATGACTCTTGTCACATATTTGAGTTTGTCTGGTGGAGGAGTGAGATTTTAATATCTCTAGATGGCAGAACTTGGGGACTTTTCTAGGGAGGTTAATCTGGCTTAGTAGGAAAAAATTTTTCTGGTAGTTAGAGCTGTCCAGAATAGAATGGGCTGAGTTGTGAGATCCCAGTAACAGGAGGATTAGGCAGAGGCTGAGCTGCCATCCGCTGAGGGGAGGGCGGAGGAAACTTTTTTGACCAGCAACTCCACTCCTAGACATCTATATCTATGAATATGCAGCAGACCAAGAAGCCTATATGCAGAGATATTTATAGCAGCACTTTTTGTGGTAGCAAAAGAATTAGAAGGAAGGTGGGTGCTCCTTGATTGGGGAATGGCTGAATGAAGTGTTGCATAAAAATGTAATGAAATACAAGAAATGACGACTAAAGAATATGGATTTTGCAGAGGTGGGTAAAGGAGATGGGAGGGAATAGAGGATTTCTAAGATCTCCTAAGATTCTTGTAACCTTGGCCTGTGTGAATGTCTGCAGATGCCACATCCCGGCATTAACTGTTCCAAGTCATCAGCATCCAGGAGAAAGTCCTGGTGTTAAATGAAGCAGTAGGGGTAGGATTTGAGAGGGTTGCTATTAAGGAGGGTGACCTGAGAGTCAAGAAAAGGCAGCAGGTGCCTGGCATCTGAGACATCAGCGAATGGAAGGATCCCTTCATCCTGCCTGATTATCTAGGAGAACTGGTTGGGCATGGCTCCCCTGGGGTCATGAGTTGTTATGCAGGTACAGACACCTGGAATTTGAGGACTGAGCACCCCCTCCCCAGTGCCTGTAATACCTACACAATGCCAATGCCCTCTTGTCTTCCTGTGCTTGACTCCCCTGAAGACCTAGTTCAAATACTGCCTTGGACAAGAGTCCTGTGCTGTATTCTCCCATTGCTTGTGCAAGGAGATCACCTTCCACCTACTCCAGGTAGAGGGGTAGGGAATGCTTCCGTCTTTTTCTTTCCCTTCTCAGCACTCATCACTGGGACTGGCATACAGCGTTTAACTGAATAGGGGAGACTGGAGACTTAGTGAGACCAGCCGCGTGCAGTAGGAAGGCTACTTTTGGCAACCGAATGGTGGACTGGAGGGAAGGGAGCCCAACCAGCAGCTTACCGCAGTAACCCAGACATGAAAAGATGGGACAAAAAAAAATCATTTTCTTTTTGAAATCTCACCCACATCAGTCTTGTGGGCATGGCGGCAGGATTTTCTAAGTTAAATTTGAAGGGTTTTTTTTTTCCTGCTTGGGTAATTTTTGAAAATTGATAAATATTAACTGTTCATTATTAAACAAGGTCTTTGGTTTTCTTTTCCTTTTCCCAATGTGTGTATTGGGGCAGGGGGAAGAGGAGAGGGATAGGGTAGGGGGAAAGGGGGGCAATTTAGGTATCTTTATAAAAATGCAGAGAGCAGAAGCAAGTCCAGAAAGACTCACAGACAAGCAGGACAACTTTTAAAGCTACAGATTCAACATTATATATTTAATAAGAAAAGCAAGGTGTATTTAATAGAGAGCTGCAGTTTAATGTACAATCCTTTTTCTTTTCTACTATATGTATATATATATATACATGTATATGGAAATACTATTTTATTTGGTATTACTTTCAGAAGTTTTTTGAAACAGAGGATGAAACAAGAAATAGGGAATAGAACATCACCAGCATCCTCTGAGGAGTGTGTGTGTGGGGGGGGCTCCAGGGACTCCTTGGGCTTCTTCTGAGTTTCTGAAATAAATAGGTCCCTGTTCTTATTTTTCCTCCTGGACAACTGAAACAAGATGCCCAAGGACATGCCTTTGCCATGTTTCCTATTTGGGTTGAGAGGTGGGAGGGGAGGGAAAATTTTCCAAGACAATTCATAGGTTCACATTTTCTCTGTCCCCCACCAAATAATAAAATACTGCATAAAGAAATTACTGCTAAGGAATTCAAAATGTGCACGTGGTGTGTGTGTGTGTGTGTGTGTGTGTGTGTGTGTGTGTGTGTGTGTGTGTAGCTCCTGCCTGCCCAAGTGCAGCCATAGCGGGTAAGACCTGGTTTAGCTTTGTTTAGTCACACTTAGGGTCAGGAAGAGGTATTGTGCATCTTTTGCATCTTTCGTCCCCAAAGACATCCCCTTGTGGATGTGGCACTGACTTGGTTATTCTGCTAGTTGGGGCAGAAATTTCCTAGTGTCTTCCTCAACTCCCCCATACCCCCCAACCTCCCCTCCCATTAGGACTTTTGTCTTGACCTTGTATCTGATGGACTCACAAATACACTTCCCACCTTTGAACTTGTGAGAAGAAAAACCATGAAAGTCAGAAAGATGGAATTGGTAGAGGGGCTGCCGGCTGGATGAGGACCAGAAGCTCTGGCACCCCAACAATGGAGACACATCATACAGGAAGGTGTTGGGACAGTCTGTGCTACAGAAATCTATTGGAACTGGAGACCAAGGCCAGTAATCATCAGCCCCAGCTCCCCTCCCTGAAGAAAAGGGTGAGTGCAGGGGTCACCCAACCACTACCTGCCTCAGTTTTCTCCTCAGTAAAAGGGAATGAGGATAGCTCCCCCCTCCCAGGGTTGTTTTGAAGACCAAATGACATAACTGTAAAGTAATTTACACGGTGCCTGGCAGAGTAAATGCTTGATAATGCTATTTATCATCATCATTAAACTTATGTTTCCTTGTTATCCTTGTTTTAAGTTTGTTTTACCTCTTATGCAAAGTTTACTTTTAAAAAAAGTCTGGAAAACATGATTAATCTTTGATTAACACATTATTAAAGGGTGTGTGGTATTGCTATTTAAACAAATGCTGCCGAGAATGGGGGGGGAGATAGTTGGGGTAGGGATGAAGGGATGGGGGGGAAGGCTGTATACTCGGGAACAATAGAGGAGATATATTAAAAACTGACTAGAAGCTTGGAGACAAGGGGAAGGGAATTATTGATTCATTCCCCCAACTTCCCAGGGTAAAGAGCATATGTTAACCCGGGTTTATCCGGGCAAATGAAGCAGCAGTTGTGGTGCAGCAGCTAAGTGGCCCTGTTGGACACTGAAGACAAGAGGAGGAGCTGAAGGAGTAAAGGAGGAATAGCTTAGCCTACAAAAGTGTTATGGGAAGGAAGAGGAACAGCTCAGCCGTAGGGAACTCTCTGCTGTTATTTTTAAAAGACTAAAAAGGAAAGGAGAAGTGGGGAGGAGGCCAATTTCCACACAACCAACAAGTCAACCCAGTTTATACAATATCCCACACTTAGAATTCTCCACCTCTGGGAAGAAGGCAGATTTTCTTATTTCTTCTTTGAAGTCATTAGGAAACAGTATTTCTGAAAGAGAATCCTAATTTAAGAGGAAAGGGGTTCAGACTGGCCTGGTTCCGGCCTTTCTAGGCCAGGGAGGGGGATGCCGGATCAGGTGGTTTCAACTGTCCCAGCTGTCCCAGTTGAGCATCTGCCACTTGTGGCCCCAGGTCCATTTCTCATTCTTGATTTCTGGCCACTGGCATTCTGTAAGTTAACTCCCTCCTGAATGCTCTGCTCTCTTCAATCACCTGGAGCAGCAATGGGAGCAGGCACTTGAGGGCCTCCTCTTGGGGTCCCTCCAGAATGGTGTCTCCCTGACCCACGGGGCTAAGGATCTGCTAATTTTTTATCTGAACATTTGATTTACTGAAAGGGGCAGTAAAAGGACATTTATAAGAGAAACACAGAGAATAGCACTTGAGGACAAGAAGGCAGCTCCAGAAGGTCCTGAGAGAAAGTGGCCCTTGTGGACAAAAATGGAAGATTTTGCCATTTCTGGGAGAGTACCTTGGATTCATAGCAGCTAATTTACACATGCCTATTTTTTAAGGACTTTGAATTTAACACTGAGATACTGTCAGAGCACTATTTGGGATTTATGCGGCAAATGTACATTGAGTCTGTGTCATCTTATACAAACACAAGGACTGGGAGGTGGAGGACCTGGGAACAGCTAGGGCTGCCACTGATGTGGTGAAGGTCCTAAAAAGAAAGAAGGCTCTGACTGGTCCCAGGGACTGTTCTGGTCTCAATTGGCCTCAAGGTGAGAGAAGGAAGACTCGGGATGGAGGGGGGACAAGACCTGGGAGGAGATGGGAGTCTCCAGTGACCTGCAGATCTGTGAAAGCCTTAAGACTGTGCTGTTATTGAGGCTAGGATTGTGTTAAGGGATATGACTTGATACAATAACTCTCCTCCACTTGCCTCCCACCCACAAAAAAGCAAAGAACTTCCAGATCCATGCAAACTGAAGATTAGTCCACAGGAAGAAGGTCAGCTAGAAGGCAGAAGTGGACCCCTTTCTCTGGACTGCGCTAAGGATAGTCATGCCCTCCAAAGCCTCTTCCAAAATGATTTTCCTTATTTTGAACACAGGACAAGAAATGGGAATGGTGCTTGGCCATCTATAATCCAAACCACTCATTTTCGATGAAGAACTGGAAGCCTAACCTGGGTCTTTTAATTTCAAGTCTGGGTGCTCAGCAGTGTCTACCTCTTTCTCTCAAGTTCGCTGTGGACAAAATGAGCCATTAAAATCCTGCTCCATTTGGATTGTGCTTAGAGAGGGTCATACCTGGCTGCCCCAGAGGTCTGACACCTGTAAACCTTAGGTTGCTGCCCCATGTAGATCCTTCAGAATACAGGAACCCAGGTACGGCCGTAGCAGAAGTGGCAAAAACCTGCCAGGCTGGGCCTTCCTAATAGATGAGCTGGGTCACATTTGTGGTAGATTCTTTCCTTTCTCAAAGGCTGACCTATAAGGGTTGAATTGGACATCTCTCAAGGTAAAATGCCACATTCAAAGGCTCAGAAAACTGGGGTTTGAGTCTTGGTTTTGGTACTTGTTGGTCTCTAGTGCTGTTTCCTTCTGCTCTGTAAAATGAGGCCTGGACAGATAATCTCTAATGCAGAGAGCTTTGAGGCCAGTGAGGTGACCAGTGGGCAGAGGGCTGGGTCTCAAATGCAGCCGTGGACACTTACTTGCTGTGTGACCCTGGGCAAACCTCTCTCACAGGGTTGTGAAGATCAAATAAGGTATTTGGGAGGGGTGTGGGAAGGGCTTAGCACAGTGCCCGACACACTATGACAAAGCTTTTTCCTTTGTAACTCCTGACATTTTATAGTTCTCTTCTTCCTCAAAGCTCTCTTCCCTTTGGGTTGGCAGCCCGTCCCGTCTGGGAGTTTGTGACTGGATTTCAAAGGTGGCATCCCTTAACTGTCAGAGGCCTTGGTGGTAATAGGGCAGGGAGCTTAGGTTGCTTCTGATGAGCAGGAAACAAAGGCCCCTACAGGTGTGAAGCTTCCCAGGCTGCCCCCTCCTTTTCCTCCTCCCTCCTCTTAGCTATAAATACCCACTGATGCAAATGATAAATGCTACGAGGTATTTATCATAAATTACAGGTGGGTGATTGTGAGTCTAGGCCCTGAGGTTCTCAGGGGAGATGTTTCAGTTTTCAAAAAAAATTGTGACTGGAAGAAGGAAGGGGCCTTTTCAGAGCTGCAGACGCTAGTTGTGTGCTGGCCCGGTACTAGGGGTCCAAAAAGTCTGAGGGGGTGGACATTAGGGGGAGGCTTAGGTGGAAGGGAAACAAGACTCGGGTTCAGAAGTGAGCAGGGATTAGACAGTAATGGAATAAATTTGTTAACAAATAAGGTGTGTTCATGTGCTTGGGGAGCACCTGTACAATGTTCTGCAGAGGATGTGATGAGCCATGAAAAGCTTGACTGATTATGGAAAGTCTCAGTAAAGAGGTTTTCTAAAAGAATATCCATTCGGATTGGCTCACCTCTGAACACTTCAAGGGTGCTGTCTTGAAAGACTGTGGTTATCTGAGGGCACCCTCCGCCTAGCCCCAAAGTTAAAAGAACCCTGTCTAGAGCTAAAAGGATCCACCCTTTGGGGAACAAAAAGTCCCCTACTGGAGCAAGACCTGCCCAATGACCCGACCCCCCCCCACCCCAGTTCAGAGTTCGGTAACATAAGCTGAACAGGTTTACACATTTGTTAAAAATCTGAGGCTATTCTAAGAGGAGGATATAAGGTTTTTGATTCATGGTTTCTAAGACCACTCCCCAGTCACAGGGATGGAGGGGTTGGTGGCCTAAAAGCCCTTGCAAGCCAACACATGGGACAGTAGAAAGACTGCAGGCTCTAGGGTCAGAGGACACAAGTTTGCACAACCTTATGTTCTTCTGCTGTCCCTCTCTTTCATCTGCAAAACAAAGGGGATGGATTAGGGTAGATGACCTCTCTTCTCCCAGTTCTAGCTCTAGAATTCTCTTCTCCAAATACAGCTTTTCCAGGTCCTTGGATGCATCATTACAAGACCCAATCCACATCCAAGTGAAAAGCTAGTTCCAAATTTTCCCTGAATGATCCCCATCACCTGCTCTCATCTGCACCCAGACCAACCAGTGTTAGGATGATAAATACTGTGGGGATGTAGATCCACAAATTTCATTTTAAATTCCATGGCCACTAATGAGCACAAGACTCCAGCAGGAGTTACTGTCAGGACAAACTCATAATCAACTGCTGCAACGCAGAAATAAATGGGGCTCTGAAGACAACCTGCCCCCTGCCCCCTGCCCTGGAGGAGCTGGCTTTCCCTGCCTGCTCTGCCCCATCCTCAGTGCCAGACAACCTTATCCGCTTACCATTCAGATGGAACACACTAATTCAGAGGAAGGGAAGGTTGAATTTTTTTTTTTAGTGGAGAAAAAAGGAAGTTACTACAGAAGGGGAACTCTTGGAAGGAGACATATTTTATTTCTCCTCTTGATATTTTTCTTCCCCTCACAAGAGAACTTCTTAATTGAAATCTGTACTGGAGAATACTTTTGCTACATTAGGAAAAAAAGTACTTGGTAACTGTAAACTGTACCACACCCTTTTTTGCCTTCTCTTTAGGAAGCATGAATGATTTTGACTTTGTGATTTTCTCAAAAATGAAAAGGAGTCAGAGTTCATCTGACTGGGGGGCTCACTTGTGCGGCTGCAGCTTGTCAAATGAATAACAACACTGAGTTATCTGTTCCATTAAAAAAACTGATTTTTGTTAAAAACTGATGTTTGTTTACACACACATGACTAAAAGAATGTAAATGAAAACAAATCACTAAAAGGAAGCTCAACTGAGTTCCCTGAGAAAATAAAATATCCTTCTTGTCTCATGGCAGAGAAAAGTGAGGGACTACTAGGGCAGAGGACTATATACATTGTCAGTTCCATCTTTACATTGGATATTTTCCCTTGCTTTTGGAACGTCTAAGAGATGACTATAAAGACAATAAATAGGATATATAAAAAAACCCTAATTTTTACAGTAGACTCATTCACTGAAAATTATTCACCCTTCCCCAAATTTTCAAGGAATAAGACACAATATATTTGTTAGGTTCATTTAATGGGGCAGCCAGGGAGAGCAAGGAGTGACACTTTTAAGAGAAATAGATGAATTTCACATGCCAAATTATAATGGTTTGAGCAAAAATTAAGATGAAGGAAATGAATAAGTGAGATGTGGAGAAAAAAGGGGAAAGGGGTTGGCAGACTGGTTATTATTGCTATTTTAAGTCTGAAGTGCTAGGCCACAAACCTCCTTTCATTTAAGTGTAAATCAATGTCCCTAAAATAAAATTGTTCCCAGTCCTAAGACCTGGAAAGACTGCAGACAGCTTGGGCTAAGTCAAAGTCCCTTGTACCCTGTGAGGCATCTGCGGATAGCCCTTCTCTCCTGTCCTCAGTCTCCCTCAGGCAAGTGAATTCTGGTGCTCTAATTTCAAAGCCCTGCTACATTTTTTTTCCCCTTGTCTTCAGAAAAATAATAAGCCAAAATGAAGGACAAAGGAGAGGGGGAAGAAGACAAAACAACCCACATCTGTTCAGTCTTCAGCTGTGCAGTTTCTGCAATGAAGATCAGCCTGTGTCAACATGCAATGTCATCCCAACAAATGGGAAACATTTACCCCAAACAAAAACCCTATAAATAACTGCTGGTGCTTGCAGCCTTCCTGCCTTATTGCTGCAATAGCTGGCTACAGGCCAGGGGTGAGAGAGAGACTCTTCCAAGGAACCAGGGCAGGACCAGCATGCCCAACACCCCTTTCTCTCATCTAGGCCACCTCTTTACCATTGGGTCATTCTTCTTTGAGGGTTAGCATCGGTATTGATCCCATCTCAAGATCCCATCTCCCTTCCAGCCTCCTCCCCACCACCTTCTCTCTCCTCCAACTCTCCTTGGCCTCCCACTTCAGGCATTGCCCATGTTTTAGTTGCTGCCTATAACATCCCAGTCTCCCCTTCTACCCCCAATTCTCTCTCTTTTTTTTAGTTCCAGTTGATTAGTTCACTCTTATTAGAGTTGCTCCAGTGGAGCAAAGCCAGTCTGGGGTGGGTACTTGGTTGGGCCTTGCAGACACTCTAAAGCATCATTAGTATGCATCTGCCACCTGAGTTTCAACACTTGGTAGGTTCCTTAGGTCCTTTTTTTTCAGGTTCCTTTGATGGGGGTCTCTCTTCCTCTTTTCTTAAGTGCTGGGCATCCTTTCCACTTCATACTCCAGTATAATGTATCTTGAAATGGGACTTTCCAAGATCTCTTTAGAAAGCTGCCATATAGCTCTGGGGAGGTCATAGATATCTCTCTATACCTCTCCATATCTTGAATTTGTGAAGAAACAGAATGGTGATAAAACATCTCCATAGATAATATTAACCCTCAAAAACACTTCAGTGTCCTGTTAATGGGTTCAAACCAAGATACTTCCCTCAAAGTCCCTTTGGGGGAGACCTGAGCCAGGGCTCTATCTGAAGTAGAAAACTTAGCCAAGTCTCTTCAGTTGGATGAGCATTCCTTCCTTTTTCACAGTTCAAGAGTGAACTGGGCACTAAGTGTTAGTTAAGTCCCTACCATTTGATGCAATTAGCTGGGGAGCTATTACATTTGGCGAAGGAGGAGACTTTATATCTTTATATCTTCCGGATGGCTTGTGTAGAGGTCAGTGAAGAAGGGGAAAGCTGGAAGATGTCAACATAAGGGGAAGAATTGCTCATTGGAGCTCCAAGGTGTAGTAGCTGCAGTGAACGATTCTCTGGGTTCTGAAGCTCACATGTTCTATTTTATTTCTAGATGTCTGTCTTGGCCAGGACATTTTCACAGGCAGCAGGAAACATCTTCCACAAATACTTAATGGCTCTGGAAGGGCAAGCTGTGTAAGGGGAGGTGAACATGGCCAGAAAGGTAATCTCTTGCTTTGAGAAGACCAAAGCTAGGTACTTTTCTAGGTAAAGGAGGCTTTAATGTTCAAAAATGAACAATTTATGAAAATCTTAATCCCATCCTATAAAATGATTAAACTAGCCAATCTGGTTTTCCAATCCTAGAGGTTGGCTCTATGATGCCCAGGCTCTCTGAAGCCCATGATAGTGCGAAGCAGACAGAAATTTTTCATGTTAATTGGCAGCTGGAGGTTACTTGATGGCACAGATACCAGAAGACTGCCACCTACTACAGGGTGGGTGAAGTAACAGGCAGAGTAACTTGTAGGGAAGAGTCATAATAAATACTCTCCACCTTGTGGGGATGCCTATGATTCAAAGAGTGGGAAAATGGGCAGGAACAAAAAGTGGGCCAAGAAGGATCTATCTCTTCAAGCAATGACCCAGCTAGTGTTTAGAGGGTGACCTCAGCTAGATCTTCTGGCTGTTTTTCAAACTTCTCCTACCTTTACTCCTTTTCCTCCTCCTCCTCTCCCTCCACGCTACCTCTTCTTGCCTTGGTATATCTTGCTCTGTGCTGACCTGTGTTCAAAGAGAAGGAAAACCTTTCCACTTAATTATGCAGTTTGATGCTCTCCCACTATTTCAATATTGATATACCACTCAACGTGAAATTAAATCAAAAGAAAAAGCATATTTAATTGACGACCTGTCAGATTTTTTTTTCTATTCCAAGGAATATGTTTTCAGATGCCAGTAAAAGAAAAATACCCAATCCAAAGCAAACCACTTTATTCTGAGCTGGACTCTAGAATTTGCTGATGTCCCCTAAGTCTAATATTTTTAGAGACAGCAGGTTTTCTGAAGCTTCTGAGAAAGCACTAGCTCTTTAGTGCCCACCCCCTTCATCTCTTCTTTCTAGCCCCACAAAACAAACTTGGAGCTCTCAGTGAACTGCACTTGGGGCTGGAGAGAGGGAGCTGATTATGTCTGTGAATGTGGGGGGAAGCTCTCAAGATAAACGAAAGCATAATCTGATCAAGTTTCAAAGGACAGTTAACACTGAAGGGGGAATTGTTGAAATAAGAGACAAGACCAAAGCAGATCAGGCTACAATAGTCAATTAAGAAAATTTTTATGGAAATTAGGAAGAAAACTCCTTCTAATAGCCTTTTAAAATTCCCAATTGAGTATTATAGTCCACAAAAACATCTTAAAAAAAAGAGACCTTAATTGCAAATTCCCAGTTCTGTATTCCTGATGCTTGTCATTAACAGGAGTACAAACAAAAACAAGAAGCCTTGAACCTGTACATATTCCTGCAGAAACTTCAACCAGACCAGAACAGACTAAAGATACACATCCATCTATCTACACCTGGAGATACAGATATGCACACATGTATACGTTCTATGAAATTAGCAGGTGCTGGGACTATGTGTCAGAATCCCAAAGTTGAAAAAAAACCACAAAACAAAACCCAAAACATGGCTGCTCCAGATATATTTCAGAAATGACAGGTTAATAACTCTGCAATTCAAGTGATTATTAGCTATGGTGTCCAAAGATTGGCTTCCTTGTTGTGTATTTTGTTAGATCTCCTTGAAGCAGGCTCCTTGTCAGAACAGGTGCTGCAATCAGCTACATCTGGGTCTCATCTCAAAGACATGCTTGATATTTTCCTATTCTACCCCATGCATAACCGTTTAGAAATAAGGGAGGGGAATTACTGCCTCAAAAGGGACTTGGAAAAAAATTACCATCTGAGCTTTTCAAAGAGATCTGGAACACCTATGATTCAGCAAATTGAGAATAACTAAAAGAAATAAAAATCATTTAGTTGCCAAGGCAATGTGTTCCATAAAAATAAACACTCCCACCAAAAACCTATTTCCTAAAGGGTGCCTCCAGGTAATAAATGCTTAATGTATTCTCTTCCCAGTCTAGTGTTCAGATGCCATTTTTGTATTCCAACACGGGTCTGTCTATTATTTCCTTCCGTTCCCTTTGCCTGGGTTAGATTAGAGAGGTAGGGTGTTAATGGTGGACTTGATGAAGATTGAAGACCCATTTTCTCCCCCTGGAGACCAGTCTGATTTGAACAAATTGAAGCAAGTGAAGCAGCCCCCTTTCTGTCCTTGGGAGAAAACCTGTTCTATTTCCTTATTTTTCAGGCAGACCTACTCCCCTTTGGAAACAGCAGCAATAGGGAAAAAGTCATGTAACAATTCCTGTCCAAGAAGGACAAGGACTTCCTATTGTCATTTGGGCCCAAACCAAGTCACTGCATCCATCCCTTTCTCTTCATCTTTTATTGGGGTTGAACAGGTGATCGAGAAGTGGGTCCTGGGAGGGACTGGTTTGAACTGTTGCTGGAGGGTCGAAATGAGTAAGGGACCAGCTGCTGCCCCCCAGGGCTCTCTTCTTCTCCTGCTGCTGCTGCTGCTGTTGCTCCCGTAGTTGACCCCGCTGCTGTGGCCCCTGCCGTGGCTGCCCCTGCTGTGGATGCCCCCGCTGGGGCTGCCCCCGCTGCTGGTGGTGGTCCTGTGGTTTCCTCCTTGCTCTCCTCCTTGTGGTTGCTGCTCTGCTCTGGACATTCAAAGTGTACACAGTGGAATACCTGGATGGGAAGGAAGAGATGGGAGAATCTAGTCAGAAGCCCACTGGATGGGGTATGATTTCCTGGCTTGTAGACCCAGCAGCTTCCTAAGAAAGCCAACAGGGGAAATAAGGTTTGTGAGGAGTCTCCAACACCCTTTAGATCCAAAATGCTTCAAGTCAGTTGTTCACTCTGCACACAATTAGTTATTTTCAATAAGATCTCAGCATTTCTGGGCTCCTTTGCCTTATCCTTCCTTTCCTTTTACTCTAAAATCCATGATTCTTTTTTTTCTGGGATTTTAGGCTTTTATAGTTTGAAGTTGGGACATTAAAATGAGAATACTACCCAACCAAAAACATCAAACAGAGAACACATTTATCTCTAAATGGCTATATGACCCACATCCCATTATCCACCTCTAATGCCTAAAGCAAAGGAATTAAGCCACAGAAAAAAAGCTAGTGACAATCAATAACCTTAAACGTTACCACATTTGAAAATACAGCATGTCTGTCTTGTGAATGGGGTTCAAGAGCACCGAAAGGAATATTAAGTGGTCCACATCATCTAAAATAAATCCTTTTGTTGTGAGGGAACTAGGACTAATATGGGAGATGTGGAATCATTTTTTTCCCAAGGATTAAAAGCAGAAAGAGTTACTAGGACCAACATGTGGGTAGAGCTTGCTGGCCTATATGTGCATCTGGCAGATCCCATGTGTTATCGCCACGTCAGGGTTGAAGGACAATTAAGCTGAGGGATCCCATAAGTAGCAGCTGCTGCCAACAGTCCTGAGAAGGGTAAGAGCTGATCTCCTATTCTCTAAGCAATAAGTAAAAACATGGAGATCCAGAATAGGTTAGAGTTTGAGGTGGCTCCATCAGACTTCTGTTACACAACTATTTGTATCTGGAAGAAAGGTTAGTACATCTGGGTAAAACTTCTTTGTGGCCAATAGTGCCATTGCAGGGGTTTGAGCTTTCCTATGTGTATCTGTGTATTCCTGTGTTGTACACAACCTGAAGGGATCCCCTCAATTAGGGTGTCTCTTACTCAAGATTTTGAGTTCAGAGAGAACTGAAGGGACAGTGGGTGATGAGGCTAAAATGATAATAAAGTACCAATGACTGCTTTTTCTTTGACATGCATGTGACCCTCACTAATTGACAGTCATGTTCACAGCAGAGACTGCAGGACCTTGGTAAAGTTGTCTTTGGGAAGGATGTTGTACTAGGGGGGTCTCAATCTGGGTTATTACTCTGGCTGCTACCTCAGGCATCTGGGGTAAGAAATGTCTCTCTCAGGTCTGTTTCCTCATCTGTAGAAGGAAGGGGCTGGACTTGATGATCTCTAAGGACTGGGATTCTGTGCCTCTCTAGATTTACTTACTCCTACAGTGTGGCCCAAGCCTATGACAGACCATGTGGGATACCCTAATGACTTCAAGGACCTTGCTTGAGAGATAAAGCCAACTTACAAGAAACATTAATAAAAATACATAAAATCACCAGATATTACATTACATATAGTATAGTCATACTGTAGGAACTTAGAGGTCAGGGACACCAATAAGGCTGGAGTGGCTGGGCAAAGCTTGTTATGTGAAGGAGGGGAAGCCTTGTCCTAGTCCTTGAAGAACTGCAGAGGATTTGGCCGAGAGGAAAGAGGGTAATGCTGTTGGTAAAGTGGTACACTGTAGAACAAACTGGAACTATACCCAAAGCACTATAAAACCATGAAGACTTGGGAGAAAGGGGGAAGACGAAGATGAATGCTAGCATAGAAGCTGGGTGAACAAAGTGCATTTATGAGGGGCAGTAGAGCATTGGCCTGAGGCTGCAGTGAGAGCCATGAAGGCTAAGTAGAAGAATTTAAACTTGATATCAGTGGAAATAGGGAAGAGGGTTTTTCCCACCCTGTTTTTATATTTTTGGGTTTTGGGTAAAGAATCAATTTACATGATGAGAGTGATATTCTAGGACGATCAATATGGTGGTTGTGCATAGAATAGGTTTAGATGGGGCTAAAAGGCTATTGTAGTAACTTAGGTGTAATTATGGTCCTGGCCTAGAGAGCTAGGCAGAGGAGAATGAAGTGGGGGGGAGGGGGGGGAATGGATAGCAGACATTTCAAAGGAAAAATGAATGGAGCTTGTTGACTAATGAGAGACAGGGAATGAAGAAAGATGAGTCAAACATAATTCCCCAGTTTTGAGCCTAGATATCTGGAAGAACAAGGGGGTGCCACATGTAAGTCTTCTCTTAGTATTAAGCTCTATTTGTAGGCTTCTCCCTTTGATTTTCTCAGAATGTTTCTGAGGAAATAAAAGTCCCTTTCTACAATCCCACCCCCATATACCCTTTTGTATGAGAATCAAGTTTAGGGGTGGGGAGCAGACAAATACATTATTAAATTATGTAATCTATTTAAAATAAAGTTCCTTTCTTTTCTTCCTACATCAAGATCTCACCCACATCCTTGTTCCAACTTATATATTATTCTTTTAGAACTCAGAATTTCAAAATCTTATAAAAAAAAGATACAGATACCCCTTGTATTCAAGGGGTCTTTTAACCTGGGCTCTTTTTAAGTTTCTCTAGATTCCATTTGTGTTCCCATAACTGAAAAAGTTAATTTCTTTCCTTAAAGATAATGATCTTATATACCGTCCTTTCTGAAAATTTTTTCAGAGAACATTTTTACTGCTCTGTTATCGTTGTTTTTAATAGATTCAGCTAACATTCATTAAGCAACTGCTGTATGCAATAGGAGATGATTAACTGGAGGAAGGAGTAAGGGGGGGGGCAAGACTCTACTCTATATACTATAACTGATCAGTCACCAAAAAAGTCAAGGGTAGCAAAGAGATCACTCTTGCAGGAGTGAGAAGAACAGATATCACGGGAATACAAAGAGTGGGGGCTCCATATTATTTTAGAGAGCTGGTGCTCTCCTTAAAGAACCCATGCCAGAGTCATCTGTAAGGACCAAAGACCTAGAAGGCTTGCCTTCTGTTTCTCACATCTCATCCAAAATCAAGACTAGGCCCAGTGTGGGGCTGAGGGAACACTTCAAGTCACTTCCTCTGTCAGACCACGTACACTGTGCTAAGGGCTGGGGGGGATAAAGAGGCAAAGGACAGTCCAGTTCTCAAGGGGCTTATACTCTGATGGGAGAGGCAACATGTAAACATATATATATATATATAATACAGGAAAAATATTAAATAATAATTAACAGAGGGAAGGTGTAGAATGAAGAGTTGGGGAAAGGCTCTTTATAAAGTTGGCATTTCAGTTGAAACTGGAACCAAAGAAGCCTTCAAAGTTCCTAGCACTGGAGACTGGAGTAATGTTGGCACACTCTCAGAATTGAAGACCCCTGAAGAAAGAGGATGATGTATGTATTTGATCTCTGCTTATTTCATCATCTGCAGGCTCCACATCAATGCTAAAGCATGGGCCAGCATCCTTGCTGCAATTAACAGATTTTTTTTTTTGATAGTATAGCTTCTTGTACCAGGACAACCCCTGTGCGTTCTTGTATCCTTTCACTGACATTTAAGTAAAGAACTGGGTCTGATACAGAAAGGATTTGTAACAAGATATATTGAGGTATGGATGGCTAGAAGTGGTGATACCAGAGCAATGCTGCCTTGAGTTTCCCTCCATCTCTCTGCAGAACAATATACACAACCTTGTATTTACTATATATCATTCTGTACTTTTCTTGTGAATACAGCTTAATGTTTTCATTACAAATTTTTCCTTCCTCTCTTACTTTTTTTTTGTCTTATTTGCAGTCCTCTGATTTATTTGTGTTAAGAAGTCTGGTAGATCAGACTTGTACTTAACTCAAGTGTATGATTAGAGCCCCCTATCGTTTTGGGGGGCTCACTTGGCACATACTGGTTTAGATTGCTTAGAGGCAGGGCTCTATGGGGAGTTGCTTTCTAGAATGGGTGAGGGGAACAGTCATGACTGTCTAAGCAGTCACCATTCCCTTTTTTCCAAGGAAACTGAAGAAAGTCACTTATGTAGTTTACTTAAATAATTCCTAAGTGGGAGATATTTTGAAATGAGTAGGTAGTGGCTACTCCATTCCTGAACTGCCTCCTTGGTTGACTTCTGAGTCTGGCTGAAAGAGGGGAACCTGGTACACCTTACATTTCCTTCCTTCCTTCCCTAAACTCGTTACTTTGCCCCCTTTCTTTCTTTTCTTTCTGTGCTTCTCCCTCTGTCCCCTCCTTGGTAAGTGGCCTAAATTAGGGCTTTTTACTTCCTTGAGAACCCATGTGATCTAATTTCTTCTTTCCTGAACCTTCCCATGTATGCAACTCCCTTTTGGAAAGGAAGTGACCAAAGCTGAATGAGGCACACAGGGTGCAGATGCACTATTGATTTATGCAAAGCCATTATCATAGTAGCTGCATTATTTTCTCTTCTCCTTTTCTGCAATCGTGTATCCCATTAGCCTGTTTGATTGCCACTGCACACAAAGCGGGCACCTTCACTGAACCATCTTCAATAGCTCTGGATCTTTTCCCTGAGAGGAGCTGGCTAATTTAGAATGTAGTCGTGTGTATGAATCCAACCCAGCTTTATTCACAACCCCCGTGCGTTCTTTTTTGTGGCTGCTGTTTATTATCATTTTGTCTTTCTTCTTGGAGCCATAATTCTCACCCTGTTTTGGGTAATCTGGTGTGTTATTTTCCTCCCAATTCTTGGGAGTGATATATATTGATGTGTTAGCCCTTTCTTGGTGATCAGACTAATTCCTCCTCTGGTTACTCTGCCTTTTATTAAAGGGATTCCTCAAACTCTAATTGCATATCAGACTTTCAAGTTTTGAAAAACCAAAGCCATTGCCAATTTTCCCAAGTTAACATAGAGTTCTCTGCAAACTGTAGCAAGATTCAAGAAAATTTAATAAATGCTGATCAATGATTCTACCTTGTTTCCTGGTTTCTCCTAAGTAATTTTCACTGACTGCCTTCCATGTCAACCAAAACAAATAGGATTTCTCATTCCAGCTTTCAACTTACATTTACACGGTGACGTATCTTTATAAAATAGATGCCTACTTCTCACTGATACACTGATATCTAGCTATAAGTCAGACACAAAGACATGGCTTCTAAATTATGTTACCCTTCAAACTTCCCATTTTTCTTTTGCTATTGCTGGTATGACACCAGGCACCCACTCTATTCAATAAATATTAAATGAGGATGATGATGATGGCAGGCAGCTCATCTTAGGTGCTGAAATATGAATACTTTATGGATTTTAGAAATGTTTTATCTCTGCACATTTAAAAAATGCAGACCAAGTATTTTTTCAAATATAAAAAAAAATTCTACAAATCAACGTTTTATTTAAGCACACTGTAACAATTCATTTATAGGGTGAGGAGAGGGTTGAGAAGGTGCTAAGAGTATTTCTCCCTAGGAATAATTTCCAAGTTGGAAGCAATTTTTTTCAGCCCTGTACCTTAAATTAACTTTTGTACCTACTCTATTTCACTAAATATTAACTGATGATAATGATGAAAATGATAGGGAGCTCATCTTAGTTGCTGAAAAATGAATACTCTAATGGATTTTAGAACATTTAAAAATGCACACCATGTATTTTTCCAAATATGAAAAAAAAAAATTTCTACAAATTAACATTTTATGTAAGAACACTGTAACAATTCACTGGGGAGAAGGAATGTTGGTAAGTATAGTATTTCTCATTAGGAAATATTTCCAAGCTAGAAGCAATTTTTTTTAAGCCCTGCATCTTAAATTAACATTTGCTTTAGATGCGAAAGGACAAAACAAAGTTAACAAATGTTTTTGCCCTCCCTAGACATGAGAATGGTTTCAGATTCTGGATCTGAATGGGCTACTAGTAGGAACAAATTTGTGCTTCTTCCAAATCCCCAAAATGTGAAATTTATTTATCTTGTTGCCACATATTTTGCTTTGACTAGTTTTTACTCTGTCTCAGTACATGAGCTATTCTTTGGTCATCCTTCTTACTCTATCCCAACCCTTCCCTGTTGACTCTGGATGTTGCCTATTAGTTCCTTGACTCTTTGACTTGTGTCCTGGCTATTCTTTCATCAACACTATTAAAGTAAATTTTCAATCTCCATGCATCCCTTCTGGTGCTGGACTCTCCTGGACAGGTTGGCTTTTGTGGACTACAGATCTCCCCATCCCAAAAGGCATTCTTTGCTAGACTGCTGCTGCCCTCTGCAGGCTCCTGGGAAACCTTCCAGTTCACAGTGTTATCCAGGTTAACTAAACTGAATATTCTAAGGCCTCAAAGGGTCAATGTTTATGTGATTGTAAAGTCTTTCAAATTTGAAAGAATCTTGGGAGTTGGAAGAGATCTTGGAAGGCATCCAGTCCAAATTCCCAGCAACATCAAGAATTCTCTTGAAACATTCAAGAGTAGCAGACATTCAGTCTAGCTGGGAATTTGCTATATTTTGAAGCAACTTGTTTCAATGTTAACAAAAATTATTAGAAAGTTGTTTTTTTTTTAGGTTTTTGCAAGGCAAATGGAGTTCAGTGGTTTGCCCAATAGGTAATTAGACTCCAGGGCCGGTGCTTTATCCACTGCGCCACCTAGCTGCCCCTAGAAAGGTTTTCTTTATATGAGCTGGAATAAATCTCAGGTCTCTTTCAACTTCTTGGGGGAGAAATTGCCTACTCTGAATGCTTCCACTTCAACTCCTTGAAATCTAATCTAGTGTTCAGATTTTAAAACAGTAATATAATTTCTTCCCCAAAAGTCATCACTAGGGGCAGCTAGGTGGCACAGTGGACAGAGCACTGGACCTGGAGTCAGGAGGACTATGAGTTCAAATCCAGCCTCAGACACTTAATAATTGTCTAGCTGTGTGACCCTGAGCAAATCACTTAACCCCATTGCCTTAAATAAAAATTTAAAAAAAATTTAAAAATTCATCACTATCTTCCTAATTCTTAAATTCTCAAATCCACATAACAATATTCCTCATTTTCTTTGACTTTTCTGTAGTACTTGGTACTAATAATACTAGTTTCTTTAGGGCATTCTCTCCTTCCTAGCCCATTCTCCTAATGCTTTCCTTCTTCTGATTGTTCACTTTTCTACTTCATTTATTGGTTCCTCATCTTCTCAAATCCTTACTATGTTTTCTTAAAATTCTACCCTTTGTCACATTTTCTGGTGTTCTTTCTTTTCCTCAGAAATCTTATTTAATCTCAATGCTTCAATCATCATCTCTACATTCCTGCCTTCAGGGAGCTTATTTTCTTTCTGGGGAGAAATAAACACAAGCATGTATCAACCAAATCCCCAAAATGTGAAATTTGTTGATCCTGTTGCCACATGGGGATATGAGTACACAAACATTTATCAAAATAAGATTAAACAGTTTTCAGAGGAAGGGCTCTGGCAGATGGAATGGGGGAGGGGGAACTGCTAGAACCCAGAAAAGGTTCTGAGTGATAACAGTGAGAAGGGGTTGAAGATGGGGTTCCTATATGATAAGCAGCAAAAAGACCCAGCTGACTGAAAACTTGTTGGGAAGGTTCTTAAATGTCAAACAGAGGAGTTTAAATTTGATCCTATATGCCAGGTTGACAGTGAATTTAATCAACATGGGGAGTGAGCACCAGACCTGCACTTAAGGAAGATCACTTTGGTAGCTATGAAGACAGCTTGGGGAGGGAAAGGCTTCTGCAGTAGTTGAGGAGGGAGGTGGTGAAGGAAGAGGTCTTTGGAGAGGGAGAGGGTATGAAAGAGATTCTGTGAGGTATTCTGTGAGATTCTGACAGGATCTGGGCAACTGATTAGATATATGTGGAGTGAAGGACAGGAAGCTGAGGTAACAACAACATTATGAATCTATGACATTCGAAGGATGGTGGTGCTTCTGGCAGAAATAAGAAAGTTAATCAGAATGAAGGATTTTGGAGAAAAGATAGAGACTTCTATTTTGAATATGTTGAACATGTTCATAGAACATCCAATTTGAAAACTCAAGTAGGTAAATGGCAAAGCAAGAGTTGACTTCAGGAAGGGTCAGCCTCAGGGCTGGAAAGAGAACAGTTGTTGTGAGATCACTGAACTAAATAGTATATAAGGAGAAGAGAGGAGGGCCCAGGAATATGCTCAAAGTTAAGGTCAGAATATAGATGCAAACAAAGAATGTTTAGACTGATTAAAAGGAAAACCAGGAGAAAGCAGTGTCCTGGGAACCCAGAACAGGAGGAGACGGCCAACAGTGCCACATGTTTCAGAGAGGTCAAGAAAGATGAGGATTGAGAAATGGTCATTAAACCTGACAATTAAGAGATCATAGGAAACTTTGAAGACAGCAATTGTATCTGGGAGAGAATCTGGAATCCAGACTACATGGGAGTTGAAATGTGAATAAGAGGAAAGGAAGTGAGAGTAATGGGTAACTGGCAGTCAGAAAAGCTAATGCAGTCTTGGGTTGCATTAAGAGGGTCCCACTTGAGGGGCTGAGCCAAGATGGCTACAAGAACGGATGGAGTCTTAGGCGCTCTCTCATAGATCTTTGAAACTAAGGACTCTAAATAAATTTTTGAGAGACAGAATCCACAGAGGTACCCAGTGAGGCAGTTCTCCTACTCAAGGTAACCTGGAAAAGAGCAGAAAGTCTCTGCTCCCCGGGGTCGGAGCCCTCCGGAGGGGTAGCCCGCCAGAGTGAAAGAACTTCAGCCTCCTGGAGGCAGCCCTAGGGTGCTGGGAGCCGCAGCTCACAGCAGTGGGGGCAGTTTCCTGACCTACACCTCAGGGAACACCAGGCACAAATTGGGGGAACAGGGTGGGGGAAACTCTGCCAGAGCGAGCACCCAGCCCTCAGGCCACTGCATTCCAGATCCAGGAAACAGAAGCAGGCGGAGCTGGTAAGCAGGAGCCCCCAGGGCATGAGCCCATTGAGCTGAGGGAGGGGAGTGAAGAGAGAGACTGAAGAGCTCTGTCCTCTGCCCCTGGAACAGGACTCTGGGGCTCTGACCACATTCAGATCCTGATCCCAGTCTAGGCCCCCCCAATAGAACAGCAGGCCCCCTCCCCCACCTCAGCCCCATGGCGGAGCGGGGAGAGCTTGTGGTCATTCACAGACCAGGAGGGAGGACAGAGCTTCACACACTGAGACTCTGGTGGGAGCGTGAGTGTCCCAAAAGCTCAGGAAGCACCCCCAAAACAGGCTTAGGCTGGGAAAATGAGCAAGCAGAGAAACAAGAGAAACACCATTGAGAAATACATTATCTATGAACCCAAGAAGGATCAATATACTCAGTCTGAAGATGAGGAAGCACAAGCTCCTGCATCTAAAGACTCCAAGAAAAATAGAAATTGGGCTCAGGCTATGACAGAGCTCAAAAAAGACTTTGAAAATCAAATAAGGGAGTTAGAAGAAAAACTGGGAAAAGAAAGGAGAGAGATGCAGGAAAAACAGGAAAATGAAGTCAGCAGCTTAGTCAAGAAAATCCAAAAAAATGCTGAAGAAAATAGCATGCTTTTAAAAACCAGCTTAGGTCAAATGGATAAAACAGTTCAAAAAGTTATTGAGGAGAAGAATGCTTTAAAAAGCAAAATTGGCCAGATGGAAAAAGAGATAAGAAAACTCTCTGAGGAGAACAAATCCTTCAGACAAAGAATAGAACTCAGGGAGATTGATGAATTTACGAGAAATCAGGACTCATTACTTCAAAACCAAAAAAATGAAAAATTAGAAGAAAATGTGAAAGATCTCATTGAAAAAACAACTGATATGGAAAACAGATTTAGGAAAGATAATTTAAAAATTATTGGAATACCTGAAAGTCATGATCAGGAAAAGAGCCTTGATATCATTTTCAAAGAGTTACTACAGGAAAATTGCCCTGATATCCTAGAAGAGGGTCCCAGTTTCCAGGAAGGGTAAGGTTACAGTTTCACTGTGGTTTGATCTGAACAGAACTCAGCAGAAGTATTGGGTTCAGTTTGGGATGTCTGTTTAAGGAGGACACTGAGAAGTTGGCAAGTGTCCAAAAGAGGGAAACCAAGAAGTCAATGGTCTTAAGTTACTGGCATATGAAGACTGGTGGAAAGAAATGGTCTACAGGTCTTCAGCCTAGAGAAAAGAAGATGCAAGAAGGGTATAAAGAAAAACTACTATATTCAAGTATTTGAAGGACTGTCATGCACAAACAGTTCATTTGCTTTGCATTTTCAAAAAAGTTCGTTTTTTTTTCAATTTCAGATTCTCTTCTTCCCCCACCCCCTTTCCCCACTCATTGAGAAGGCAATAAATACAACAGAGAGAAAAAAAATGTTTCAATTTGCATTCTGAATCTATTAGTTCTCTATTTGGAGGTAGATCCTTTGAAATTGTACTGAATCACTGTTGATCAGAATTTTTTTCCATATATGAAATTAACTAAATCTAAGGATATAAATTATTTAATATATATATACATCTATGTAATACATATATATGTATACATATGCATTATATATGCATTTTTCTTAAAATGTATATATGAATTTTTCACTTCAAACACTTTTGAACTATTTATCTTTTTGCTGTCAAGATGAAAAAATAGCAATAAAAAATAAACATGCATTGAACTTTGACTTGGGTTCAAATGGGTAGATTTATATCAGGGGCAGCCTTAAGAGATTAATTTTCTTTTGATTCATTTTACTTTCAACTAGAACTTCCTTTGGGAAGTTGACTTTTTTGTTTTGAATTTTTCTTGATTGTCTAGGAGCAAGATGTTGGTTACAGCTGAAAAAATTTAAGCACTACCAGTTGCTCTGGGATGTTGACTCATTATGGTCATTCTCTTGGATGAAATTATTTAGTTTCCTATTAATTTTTAATCTATCTTTCCCTGAACCCTTGTTACATGCAATTTTTTATTGTATCAAGATCTGAAAAAAAATGCACTTAATATTTCTACCTTTTTGTATTTGCTTGTGAGGTTTTTATGCCCTAATACATGAGTCAATTTTTTTATAGGTACCATAAATAATTGAGAAAGAGGTATATTTCTTTCAATTTTCTCCAGAGGTCAACCATATCTAACTTTTCTAAATGCTATTTACCTCCTTCTTGTTTGTTTTGTAGTTGGATTTATCTGGTTCTGAAAGGTGGAGGTGGAAGTCCCTTACTAGTATAGTTTGCTATTTATTTCTTCCTATGACTAATTAACTTCTCCTCTAAGAATGTGGTTGCTATACTACTTGGTTCATGTGATTAATACTAATATTACTTCATTGTCTATGGTACTCTAGCAAGATGTCGTTTCCTTCTTTATTTCTTTCAGTTAGGTCTATTTTGGCTTTTGTTTTTCCTGAGATCAGGATTGCTAACCCTGCTGAGTTTTTTTTTTTAATTTCAGCTGAAGCATAATATATTCTGATCCAGACTTTTCCCTTTATTCTATGTGTATCTGTCTGTTTAAAATGTGTTTCTTGTAGACAACATCTTGTAGGATTCTGGTTTTCATGGGAGAGTTCATCCCATTTACATTCAGTTAGGATAACTACCCCTGTATTTCCTCTATTTCCTCCTCTCCCTCCCTCCTTACCTCCCCTGTCCCATTTAGACTTTTCTCTCTCCTTTCACCTGTCCCTTCCAGTGTTTTGCTTCTGACCACTGCCTCCATCAAATCTGTCCTCCCTTCTAAGAATCCCCCTTTTTTTCCTCTTCCCCTCCTACTTAAAATTTTCTACATAGCTAAGAATATATGTTATTCCCTCCTCAAGCCAAATCCAGTGAAAGTAAGGCTCAAACAATGCTTGCCCTCTACCTTCAAGGGAGTTTTTTTTGCATTTCTTCAAGTAATTTAATTTACCCTAATCTTCCTACCTTTTTCTCTTCTTACAATACTTTAACCCCCCTTTTAAAAAAATATCATCACAGCAAAGTCAATTCATAT
This sequence comes from Macrotis lagotis, assembly GCF_037893015.1. Taxonomy (NCBI): domain Eukaryota; kingdom Metazoa; phylum Chordata; class Mammalia; order Peramelemorphia; family Peramelidae; genus Macrotis; species Macrotis lagotis. Next base: position 11,766,220 of record NC_133662.1, read on the forward strand.
TCACACCCTCTGTCTATGTATACTAACTGTCCCAATAGAAAAAGAGTTCTCATCTTCCTCTGGAGGAATATAACAGTTTAATCTTTTTTTAGCTTATCTTTTAGCTTTCCTGTTTACCTTCCTATGCTTCTCTCTCTCTTTTTTTGCAGGGCAAATGGGGTTGAGTGGCTTGCCTAAGGCCACACAGCTAGGTAATTATTAAGTGTCTCAGACCAGATTTGAACCCAGGTACTCCTGACTCCAGGGTCGGTGCTTTATCCACAGCACCACCTAGCCACCCCCCCCATGCTTCTCTTGAATCTTGTATTTGAACCTCAAATTTTCTATTCAATTCTAGTCTTTTCATCAAGAAAGTTTGAAAGTCTCCTATTTCAATGAATATTTATGTTTTTCCCCTGAAAGATTAAACTCAATTTTTGTAATTGTATTCCCAGTTGCTTTGCCTTCTGGAATATCATATTTCAAGCCCTTTGATGCTTTAAAGCTGCTAAGTTTTGTGTAATTCTGACTGGGTCCCTGATATTTGAATTGTTTCTTTCTGACTGCTTGCCATTTCTTCTCTTTACCTGATAATTCTGGAATTTGGCTACAAAATTCCTTGGAGTTTTCATATGGGGAACTCTTTCAGGAGGTGATTGGTGGATTCTTTCAATGACTATTTTACCCTCTGGTTCTAGAATGGATCTATCTGGGATAGATATGGCAGGGTTTTAGATTTTTTTTTTTGCAAGGCAATGGGGTTAAGTGGCTTGCCCAAGGCCACACAGCTAGGTAATTATTAAGTGTCTGAGGCTGGATTCGAACTCAGGTACTCCTGACTCCAGGGCCAGTGCTCTATCCACTGCACCACCTAGCTGCCCCTGGATATGGCAGTTTTTTTTGACAATTGTCTTGAAAGATGCTGTGCATGCTCAGTTTTTCATCATAATTTTCAGTTAGTTCAATAATCCCTAAATTATCTCTCCTATTTTCCAGGTCAGTTGTTTTTTTATAATGAGGCATTTTATATTTTCTTCTACTTTTCCTTCTTTTGATTTCCTCTGACTGATTCCATTTGCCCAATTCTATTTTTTAAGGAATTATTTTCTTCAGTTAGCTTTTGTACCTCCTTTCCATTTGATTTTTAAGGAGTTGTCTTTTTCTTCAGTGGACTTTTTTTTTTTACCATTTGGTCAATTGCATTTTTTAAGGAATTGTTTTATTCATTCAATTTTTGTCCTTCCTTTCCCAACATGTTGAATCTCCCTTCCATAACTCATTTCTTTTCCCATGTTTTCTTCAACTTTTCTTGCTTGAGTTTTAAAATTCTTTTCTGAATTCTTCCGAAGAAGACTTTGGTTTGACAACAATTCATCTTCCCCTCTGAGAGTTTCCATAAAAGGAGTTTTTTGACATTGCTAACCTATTCTGGGTTTGTATTTTGATCTTTCCCGTAGCTTTCAGGGTTCTTTTCTGTTTTTTAACTAATTTTTTAACCTATTTTATGACTTTTAAAGTTGATGCACCAGGCTGCATGCCCACTGCACTGGGGAAACCTAGCCTCATCATACCCATTGTGTTGGGATTTCCTGGGTTGGCAGGTTGTTTTATATGCTGGGGCTGGAGGTCTCACAGCTGGCCTGCTTTGCCACTAACCTGCTGAGCTAGGACCAAGGAGCCTTGGATGCTGATCTGTCCTATGGGTTAAGAATCTCCTGCTGGCTTGCTCAGATATGCTGCAGCTGCATACCCCTCTTACCCAAATAAGGCATAGTTTTTCCTTTCTTTTTTAAAAAATATAAATTTATATATTTATTTTCCCATCTACATTGCAAAGACAGTTTTCAACATTCAATTTTTGGGTAAGATTTTGAGTTCCACATTTTTCTCCCTCCCTCCTTCCCTCCCACTGACAGTGACTAATCTGATATAGGTTATATACATATAATTATATCAATCATAAGGGCAGCTAGGCAGTGCAAGGGATACAGCAATGGCCTTGGAGTCAGGAGGACAGGAGTTCAAATCTGGCCTTAAAGTAGTAGACTCTTACTAGCTGTGTGACCTTGGGTAAGTCACTTAAATCTGACTGCTTCACATCCAGGGCCATCGCCAGATGTTCTGATTTATATCTGTCCACTGGACCCAGATGGCTCTGGAGGAGAAAGTGAGGCTAGTGACTTAGTGTAGCATCCCCTCATTCAAATTCACATGCTTGTCATGGTATCACCTCTCTGATGTTAGTGGTCTTCTTTGAAAATGAAGGTCAAACATTATTATTATTATGTTAACTATATTTCCATATATTTTCTTTCTTTTTAAAGAAATATTTATTTATTTATTTTTCCAACTATATGCAATGGTAGTTTTCAAAAAATCATTTTTTGCAAGCTTTTGAGTTTTATATTTTTCTTCTTCTCCTCCCCCCTCCCCTGACAGAAAGCAATCTAATATAGATGTATATAGATATGCATAACCATGATAAACAGAGATCCATGTTAATCAAGTTGTTATACTTCGAGTCTGCTACTAATAATATTGCTGGGTCAAAGGACAAGAACAGTTCAGCAGCTTTTGGGGGGCAGAATGAGCAGACTAATTCACAGTTTCAGTATAACTATTTTCCTATATACCCTCTAGCATGTCATTTTCCTTTTCTCTCATCTGAGTATAAAGTGGTATCTTAATTTTGTTTTAATTTGTATTTCTCTAACTCTTAATGATTTAAAGGACTTTTTCATTTGACTATTGATAGCTTTGAACTCTTTCTCTGAAAATTGCCTGTTTATATCCTTTGATCATTTATCAATTGAGGAATGGCTCTTATTCTCTATAAATCTGATTCAGTTCCCTATATATATTTAAAAATATCTGTATTAGAGAAACTTGTTGCAAAGTTCCTTTATTCCTTCAACCCCCAACTTTCCTACTTCTAATTTCAGCTGCCCTGTTTTGCTTATATAAAACTTTTAAATTGCTGTAATCAAAATTATCTATTTTTACCTCCTTTGAACCTCTCCCTCTTGTTTGGTCATAAACTCTTTCTCTACACATAAAAATCTGAAAGGTAATTTCTTCCATGCTCCACCAATTTGCTTATATTATCCTTTGTATCTTAATCATGTACCCATTTTGACCTTATCTTGGCATATGGTTAGTCTTTGCCTGGTTTCTGCCAGACTGTTTTCTAGTTTTCCCAACATTTTTTGTCAAGTAGTGAGTTACTGACTTAAGCTGGGATCTTTGAGTTTATTGAACATTAGGTACTGTGCTCACTTGCTTCTGTTTGCTGTGTAACTAATTTGTTCCATTGATCAAATACTTTATGTCTTACTCAGTACCAAATTATTTTGATGATTAGAACTTTGTAGTATTACTTTGAGATCTGATCCTGCAAGGACCTCTTCCTTCCTAATTTTTTCATGGATTCACTTGATAGTTTTGATATTTTGTTCCTCCAGATGAATTTTTTTTTAATTTTCTAGGTTAGTAAAGTTAATTCTTTCATAATTTGACAGGAAAGGTATTAAATAAGTAAATTAATTTAGGCAGCCTTGTTATTTTTGTTATCTTAACCTACCCAGGAACAATTACTATTTGTCCAATTATTTATATCTATCTTTGTGTGAAGTGTTTTTGTAACTATATATAACATATAGTTCCTGGATGTAGATTACCCCCAAATGTTTTATTGTCCATAGTTATTGTAAATGGAATTTCTTTCCTCATGCTGGGTTTTGTTGGCAACATCAAGAAATATGGATAATTTATATAGGTTTATTTTATGTCCAGGAATTTTGCTGAAATTTTATTTGTTTATTTTACTTGACACTCTAGGGTTCTCTAATTAAACCATCAAATCATCTGCAATAAGTAAAAGTTTTATTTCCTCATTGCCTAGGCTTACTTCTTCAATTTCTTCTTTTTGTCTTACTGCTATAGATATACAGTATTTTAGTACAATACTGAACAATAATTGCGATAGTCAATATACTTGTTTCACTTTCAAAGTTTCTGGCTTCTTCCCATTACAGAAAACATTTGCTCTTGGCTTTGGATAGATACAACTTATCATTTTATGGAAAGCCCCATTTATTTCTATACTTCTTGTGTTTGTTTGTGTGTGTGTGTGTGTGTGTGTGTGTGTGTGTGTGTGTGTGTGTGTGTGTTTTAGGTTTCTTGCAAGGCAATGGGGTTAAGTGGCTTGCCCACTAGATAATCATTAAGTGTCTGAGGCTGGATTTGAACTCTGGTACTCCTGACTTCAGGGCTGGTGCTCTATCCCCTGTGCCACCTAGCCACCCCACATTTTTTTTTTTAATAAACAGGCATGCAAGTCGTATTTTTGTCAAAAGTTTTTTTTTCTGAATTCGCTTTATATTTAAAGGATTATCATCTGTTTGACCCAGAAGGCAACCAAGATTAGTGAGTGGAAGTTGCAAAGAGGCAAATTTCAGCTTGATATCATAAAAACTTATGGTCACTGTCCAAAAACGCAATTCATTAAGAGAAAGTGAATTTTCTCTCCTTGATCTTCTACTGAGGTTAACTGCTTGTTACGCATGTCAGAGTAGGTATTCTTTTTGTGGATAGCTTGGACAAGTTGGTTGATAAGGACCTTCCTTCAGAATCTGTGATTCTGATGTAGATTGTTTTTTTTTTAGACTGGGGAATGATAAGAGTCTAATGAGTGCTTTATTAAGGGAGGGGAAAACTTGAGTATATTTGTAGGCAACAGGGCTAGGGATGGATATGATTAGAGAGGATGGGGTGGGAGATGGGGAAGATATAATATCCACATCTTGTTGACATCTCTTTAAATCTTAAAGTCAATCTGTTGGGGTGGCTAGGTGGCACAGTTGGATAGAGCACCAGCTCTGGAATTAGGAGTACCTGAGTTCAAATCTTGCCTTAGACACTTAATGTGTGACCTTGAGCAAGCCACTTAACCCCACTGCCTTGCAAAAACCTAAAAAAACAAAGTCAACCTGTTCAAAACTAAGCTTATTATTTCTCCTCCTCCTCTCTCCCAAATAAAACTCTTCTCATCGAGACTTTGCTACTTTTGCCCAATATTTCATATTAAAAACTTTTCTCTTCCTTCATCCCCTCATTTCTCATATCCAATCTTATTCCTTCTACTTTCCACAATATCATGTATCCTGTTCTTCCAAGTCTCATTGCCCCTCCTCTACTAGAATAAATTCTTATTCTTTTTTCACAAATGATTTCAACAGCTTAATAAATGCTCCACTCTTTGTCATCTCTCAATCAACATTTCCCACTGATGTCAAACTAGACTTTCAGAAGATCTAGTCTTATTACTCCTTTGCTCACATATCTTCAGTGTCATCTTAGTGAAATTCAAACTACTTTGCCTAGCACTCAAAGACACCATAATGGCACCATTTTACCTCTTTTTTTCCTTAGTTTTTTTTTTTTTGCAAGGCAAATGGGGTTAAGTGGCTTGCCCAAGGCCACACAGCTAGGTAATTATTAAGTGTCTGAGGTCTAGATTTGAACTCAGGTTCTCCTGACTCAAGGCCGGTGCTCTATCCACTGCGCCACCTAGCTGCCCCTCATTTTACCTTTCGAACACTATAACTAAGGCAGACAGGTGGTGCAAAGTGAATAGAACATTGGCCTAGAGTCAAGTATCCTTGAGTTCAAATCCAGCCTCATATACTTGTTAGTTATGTGAGGCTAGGCAAGACACATAACTGCTGTTTGCCTTGGTTTCTTCAACTGTAAAAATGGGGATAACAATAGTAACTACTTTCCAAATTACTTTTGATGATTGAATGAGATATTTGTGAAATGCTTAGCCCAGTGTCTAGCATAAAGCAGCTATTTAATCAATACATGTTCTCTTCCTCAATCTTATATTACTCCCCATCTCTCAAAATATACTTTCCTGTGTCAATTCCTCTGTCTTTGCCCAGATTCTCAGCCATATTCAACTTAAATATCACCTTATCCCTGAACTTTTTGATCTTACCTCTTCCTCTTCAACTTTCCCTAATTGCTTAGTTACTAATGACATGTTCCACAAATCATTTTGTACCTCCTCCTAAAGCACTTAGTACATTTGGTACTACATTTGGCAAATTGAATTTCACATTTCTTGTGTCTAAAAATGCTTCAACTTTCACATTTGAACTCCCTTCACTGTCTGACACAAGATTTGCCAGAATATCATTTGCTGGAAAGACCCCAGGAAATGAGAACCCCATGTGTCATCTCAGATGTTTCGTTTGCACATCTGTTGACTGGGTAGCAGTGAGAAAAATGACATATTCAAGTCACTTTCATGCACACATAATCCAGACTCATGTGGTAGGATTTTGGGAGTGTTGTCAGTCTTTCCTTGACTATTTTTTTTAACAGAAAGGAATAGAGCAAACAAATAAAAAAAGATTTAATATATTAGATTCTTGTGGCTGCTTGGGCTTTCTCCAAGAGACAAAAGTGGCTTAATTATCCCTTTGTATTATCCATTGCCTTGGACATTTCTTTAAAGAACCAGATATTTCTGTGCATCTGGAGATTGGCTGTTTCTGTTTGTTCTATCTAGAACAACAGTTAGCTACATGAACGCTTGTACATTTCAAGCCTCCCTCTTCAAACTGCAAGGCTCAGCAGTAAGATAGTATTTGAGTTTCTCAGCATAAACTGCATACTTAAATTTATCACACTGATCAGGACAGCTCCAGTATGTTTACCTGTAGCAGGTACTTTTTCCCAAGTTAGTTACTAGCTATGCAATTAATAGTCATGGCAATGTTCCAATATCATGTGGATACACTGTTGAGTATTTGAGACTGATTTGTAGTCAATGTTGTGTCTCTTTCTTCTTTTTCTGTATCCATTCAAGGACTCATTTTCCAAGAAAATCTCCATAGCCTGTTGATGCTTAAGTAAAAAGACAGTCATAAAATTATTCTTTTATTGCTCCTTTCTTTTTACAGTATAGACAATATAAATATAGCATCAATGTCAGTGTCTCCAAAGAACTGGCCAAATCCAGTGGTGTTTCCCTTTTTCTTTTTAGTCCTCTCAAGTCACTTATATTGTTGACCACTCTCACCCTAATCAATCGATCAATCAACAAACAAACTTTTAAGTACCTACTATGAGTCAGGCACTATGCTAGGTTCTGAGGAAAAACAGACAAAAAAGGTTGGATTTCTGTTGCTTTCAAGGAGGAAACCTTTCTTCCACTAGAGTGGAAGAAAACATATACACATATAGAGCAAAATATTGCCAGACATTGCCAATGTAGAGGCACCAAAGTAGGATGTGAACTGGTGTGTGTAAGGAATGTATGCGTGCATAAATAAAAGCTATATGCAAAGCTCTCTGACAGGTGCTGGGGACCCAGATAGAAAAGTGAAACAGACCCTGCTCTCCACAACTCCACTTCTCTTGGGGGAGTCAATACAGACTTTGTTTCAAGTTTCTGCTGAAAGTCAGATGGGAAAGCCCCATAGTCCTTAGAGTGCAGCAGCAAGGCAGATAGATAGCATGGCTCCTCTTTAATATTATTTCCACTGATAAAATTTTATCAGTTTCTTGTGTTGAATCTTCTACCAATGGTGAGGACTTTGGTGACCAGAACTTTCTTTCTTGCATCTTCTGTAGCTGTGGCTTCAGCACCAGCAGGAGGTTCTGCTTCCCAGGCTGATGGCTCCAGGTCTCAGGTGGATTGGTGGTCAGGGTGGGACCAGGGGGCATCGGGCTTGCCTGGCCATGCTGCTTCCTGTTTCCCTCTCACTGTCCAATGCTTCAGCTAAGAAGGCATGCCTGCTTTCTATGTGGCACTGGGTGGGCATGGCCATCCCCTTCTCCACAGGAGTTTCTTCTATAGAAAGAGTCTAGGGACTGAGCTGGACGTAGCGTCAGTGCACTGAGGGGAGCTGTCACTCCCCAGGGCTCCTGTACCTATTTGAGTTTGGTGTTAATTCACCCGGCACCTTTGATCTAGCTCTGATAAGGTGGTGATTAGGAAGATGGTCCCTTAGGCACCATGACAGCTAAGGGGACTTAGATCTGGTGGGCCCTGCTCTTCCTAAAGCTCTAGGGCATGGGGTCCTGGGTTGTCTCCATCAGGGTCATAAAGTTCCAATGGAACTTTCATTTCCAAGGAGAAATTCCTCAGTCTCAGAGTAAGCTAGGGATAGGGAGATGATTGTGGCATCAGTTCCTCTACATGATGTCTTCTTCCTCTGGGTCTTGCTTTTCTTTCAGAAGGGCAGAGAGATGGTACAGGGAATAGAGCACTGCTTGAAGTCAGGAGGACAGAATTCAAACTTGGCCTCAGATATTTCAACTTACTAGCTGTGTGACCTTGGGCAAGTCTCTTTAACCCTCACTGCCTCACCCAGGGCTATCTCCAGTTGTCTTGATTCATATCTGGCCACTGGACCCAAAATGGTTCTGGAGGAGAAAGTGAGGTTGGTGGTTTAGCCCAGCATCCCCCTCATTCAAATCCAATTCATGCTTGTCATGGCATCACTTCCCTGATGTCATGGATTTCTTCAAGAATGAAGGACAAACATTATTATTATTATTATTGTTATTATTATTATTATATTGTTATTATTAGCAAGAAAGCTAATTTGGCTGAAGAGTGTTTCAAGGTAATTTATAATGAGTCTAGGAAGGTATATTGTAGCCAGCTTGTGAAGGGCTTTAAATGCCAAACACAGTATCACATGGAGAATTCTGTGGATTGATGGATTGGGGAGACATTTGAGGAAGGGGAACCAATTAAGAATCTAATGAAAAAAATTCCAGTGAGAAGTGATGATGGTGTGAACTAGAATGGTGGCTATAGAGAAGAGAGAAGGGGAAAATGAGAGCAAAGTTGTGGAAGGAGAATAGATCCTAAATAATAGCAAATAAATGGATATGGGGGTTAAAATGCTGAAGATTACTGAGATTGTGAACCTGGGTCACTGAAAAGTTAATTAGAAAGGAGAATGGATTCGAGGGGAAAGAAAATATGGACATGTTGCGTTAGACATGTTTGTAAAATTCAGTTTGAAATGTTCAACAGGCTGTTTGTTAGACTGTACTGGAGCTCAGGAGAGGGATGAGAATTGAATAGACAGATATAGGAATTGTCTGTAGAGAGGAGATAACAGAATTTGATGAAGTCACCAAGAGTGACAGTGACCTGAAGTATACTTGCATTTAGTGGGCACATTTACAGTTAATGTCCAGCAAAAGAGACTCAAAAAAATCAGCTAGCGAGGGAGAGGGAGAGGGAGAGGGAGAGGGACAGGGAGAGAGAGAGAGAGAGAGAGAGAGAGAGAGAGAGAGAGAGAGAGAGAGAGAGAGAGAAGCATAACAAAAACCCAAAAACCCAGAAAGAAGAGTATATCTTGGAAAAGTGTTAAAAAATGCAAAATTCTAAAGAGATGTCAAAGGACAAGGATTAAGAAATCTCATTGCATTTGGCAAATAAGAATTCACCTATAACTTTGGAGAAAACAATTTTAGAAGTGAGTAAAAGGAGAGGAAAGAAGAGAGAAAATGAGGGAGTTTGGTTTTTCTAGGCATTTGTGAAAAGGAAGATAATGGCTTCAGGGAACAATCATTTCTGGGATTCTGTACTCTCTAGTTTTTCTCAGGGAATTACAGAATACTGGAATTTTTGAGTTTAAAGGAAGAACCTTAAGGTCACTGAGTTCAACCATCTCATTTTATTCTTGAAACTTTGCAAGGTTCAATACTTGGTTCCCCTGTTCTCATCATCATTTCCTGTTGTCCTCACTCCCTAGAACTTATGCAACCTCATGGTTTTAATTGTTATTGATATAGATCATGTTATCTTCCTCTCTATCTTGTTATGATACATTACAGGGATTGCAATACAAGGGGTACTTCCTTAATGATAGCAATGAATGATCCTTCAAAACAGTGAGATAAAAACAGGATAAAAGTGCAATTGCAAAGGATGTACAATCTTACATAGTAGTTTTCTATTTGCTAAAAGGCAAGATAGATGTATATTTTGTGTTATCATCAAGGTTATCTTATTTTAATTTTAGATTTGTTTTTGGCACTTGTCTTCATTTGTACAGTTGTAGGGTTTTGGCATCTTGTTCTTTTGGTTCTGTTTGGTTCACTCCATTTCATACTGTTTTTTTCATGTCTTTGAATTCTTCATATTTGTCTCTCTTGTAGTTATAAAAATTTCACTACACTTTCCTACTATAATTTGTTGAGTCAGCATGTTGTTTCTAAGTTTTTCCATTATAAGTAGCTATGTTTTTTTTTTTCATAGAAATCAGTATTTTCTTATTGTCAGTATAGTCTTGGGATATAAACTGGCAAACAGTATTGCTGAGTCAACAGGGTATTCATAAATTGAATCTTCCATTTTTTATACCCCTTTATCTTTTTACCTTTCTTTAGCTTCATACATTCCACTCCTCAACCTCTACTTGATTATCTTAACCATATTAGAAAAAAAGGCAGTTCTAAGACTCACTACCCTCATGCTTTCCAAACTCCTCCATTAATATAATATCAATAGCCTTGCAGTCTGCTACCAGGTTTCCAACTTTGGTATCTTCTCCAATCCCCTCTTCTCTGCTAGACAAATCTAGGTTGACATCACTTGACTTTCCCCTTTACTATATTTCTAGGGTCTTTCTTGTTTTGATTTTACAGTCTTTGGTTCAGATCTTCATGCTGTATATTTAAAGGGATACAAGTCTGTCTCATGACTCCCTGCTGGCCTGCTTCCCTTGCTTACATGAATTTCACTTTATTCAGTAGCAAGAAGCACCTTCCAAGTGCTGTTTCAATGACACCATCCCGCCATCAGGAGTTTATAATAGTTCCTAATTACTAAACAATATCTGCAAGTCTGTCTGCTTTACTTAGGTAGTCTCATTTCTTACTTTTCTGCTCTGCTCAAACAACTTATTCATTTCCCCTGCACATGTCATGGCTGCTTCTCAATTGCTCTGATGTGATTTTTTTCTTTGTGTTCTTGTGTTCTCTCTTTCTCATGCAGTTTATAAACACAATAAAGATAGGGACCATGTCTCTCATCAGACTAAGAACTCCCTGTCATTTTCCTTGTTCTGCATGTAAGGGATACTTCCTCAGGGATTCTAGAAATCCTGAGGATGAAGATGAGAATGACTTGGAGTTTGTGAGTATAGAATGGTTGACTTTGAGGGCACAGACCATCTCCAGAAGCATCTGTAAAGAGGTAACTTTAGGGGAACAAGTAGTAGCTTGACAAAATTTAGGGCAAGATAGCTGTAAATGTTCATCCACATAAGGAATATTTATTTCTTTATTAAAAATCTATTTTCCTATTTTCACCCGAGTAACATGTTTCCATGGGAACTCAGATGAAAACAGGAGCCCAGAGTTACTGATTGGTCTGTCAAAAATCTGGTAAATAATTTCTGCAAGGCTGCAGTTCTAGGCTGAGTAGTCTTGGAGGGTGGCTCATAGAGGCTTTCTGCCCTGTTGATACTTGGCTTATACAGGCCCAGATAGGGAATAATGTTCTTCATGGTTCAAACAAGTTTGCATAGAAGTGCCTTCTACCAGCAAGATTAACAACATAGAATCTGATAAACCTTCAATCTCTATAAGGATACTTTATCATCATAATCTTATTTATCTTTACTCAACCTCAAGAGGTCAATGCCAATCCTCTCCACACAACCATTTGTGTTTTAATTTAGAGAAGGCATTGATAAGATAGAGCTGGGTGGTCAGATTTTAGTCATCACACCAAATGAAGTGTGGTTAAGGAGTTGAAGATGTGTAGCCTGGAGAAGAAAAGGCTTAAGGAGGACAGGACTGTCTTTAAATATTTATGGGCTGTCATACAGAAGAGGGATTAGGCTCATCTTGCTTGGTGCCAGAGGCCAGAACTGGGAACAATAAATGGACACTGTAAAGAAGTCCCTTTCTACATTGAGATTCTAGGATCTTTAAGAACACCTTCATAAAGAATTTGCCAACAGTTTTAGTTCTCCTCTAAACTCCCAGATTAGTTGTTGTCTGTAGCATATCATTTAAATATACCCCCTTGGACTTTGTTAATTTTTCAATCTGTTAGTCTTACATGCTCAACAAGGAGATAAGTTCTTTAAGTCCAAGACTATACCTCATACCTATCTGTATCGACAATTCCAACTTAATGAATCTATATTTGACTGACAAATAATTTGGAACAAGATATTTCAGCAGGTGGGGGTAGAGGCTGGAGTCTTGGTATTACAATTAGAGATTCTCCTCCTCCACTCCCCCCACTTACAAAAACCTGCTGGGAGAGATCCTAAAGAGCATATAATCCAGCCCTTCATTTTGTAGAAAAAGATACTGAAGAATAAAGGGGCATAATGACTACCTCAAAGTCACACAGCTAGCCAGGGGCAAAGCTGGCAACAGAACACAGGACCTTGAGAGTCTCAAGCCAATGCTTTTCCCACTATGCCATGGAATTTTAGAAACTGCATTTTACACAGCATGCTACTCAGTGAGAACACATCACTTTGCTTGCCTTAAGTCAGTAAGATGAAAAACTGTCTGGTTGCTGCCTGTGAGGTTCAATACCTCCTGTATTTATGTTACAGCAAAAGCTTTTGTGTAAGTCTTTGGGGGCAGGGAACTCATCATTTCTAAGCCCAGAATAGTTCATATTTTCCATTCTTCCCCCATTCCTGTCCCCTCCTGCCATCTTTGTCTCTTGTGTCTAGATCAAATATGCTCCAGAGTTTTCCTCTGAACATGGGTTTACATGAAAAATAACTGTCAATTAGAAAGAAAAGACAAAATCACTACAATTTCTCTTAATCTCACTAAATGCTACAATCCATTGGACCCTTAGGCATTGTCTCCTTTAGCCCAGCCCGATTTAATGACCTGAAAATTTGCTTATTTTCATGGTCATGTCAAAACTAATAACCCAGGAGTACCCAGGAGAGAGATATGAAGAAATCTGTGAAAGAAGCCACATCAAAACCAGAGTAACATTTGGGTACAATAATCTGGGCTGAAATTAGACATATCCTGGATAAATAAATTCCTCATATTTATGGATATATTGACCAGATGTGGTTTTAGCTTATTGAAAACAAGGAAGAATTAGAAAAAGAATGATTCTAGTTAGCTGAAAGGCACAGAAGAACTGATGAGAAACAGAAGCAGCCGAACAGTGGAGTTGGGAAGACCACAATTTTGCTAAACTGGTACCTGAGACCAGAGTAAAATAATTTTTGTGGGGAAATCCAAAGGGACAGACTCTTTTGGCAGCAGACACTGGGGGCAAATCAAATAAATGAAAACAATGGAAGTATAAGGATCAAAGAAGGCTAGAAGTGCTGACATCTAGTGATAAGTGAAAGAAAAAATATTTTTTCACTTATTGCTTGAGGTGGAATGTTGTGAATGGGGCAAGGGATGTGTTGCAAAAAGAATCTGACTGAAGGAGAAGGGACTTGAGAGCTACATCAAGCACAAAGGCTTATAAAGCAAAGTGAGAAGGGAGTAAACGATGGGAAGAATAAACACAGGAGGGAAGGACAAAATTTTCTTAGAAGTTGAGACAAACAGTAAGAATTTGACTAAGTAAACAAGGAATAGAAGGTCACTGAATGAAGCTCTTAAGAGATAAACATTAGGGAGATTTATTGTTAGAAGTAGTAAACACATTAAATAAAAAACTCACTAAACTTAAATGGATCAATTGCCTTAGCTTTCACAGAGGGAAGATGAGAGGCAGATGCCAGAAGCAGAGAGAGATTTCCCAAAGGACAAATGCTACAGGAAATCAGTGTTCCCAAATAGGTGATCAAGAAACCTAAACCTCTACAGGGTGGCAAAGCTTCCCTTGCCCAAGGTCCTGCCTACATTCTAAGGGAAACGAAAAATGAGGATTCAGGAGTCACATTTCAAACTTTGTGGCTATGATTTAGGCCTGGCCGATAAAGGAGAGAGACAAGACACAACCGACAAGGAAGAATCAGTGATGTTTTCAATCCCAGAAGCTTCTCTCTTCCATTCAGTAAGCAGTTTACTGTGCTACAAATCCAAAAGGAATGCCTACAGGTCTTGGGAAATTTCTCCCCAGTGACATGGACATCTTCCAAAAGACTTGACCTTTGGGTTTTTAAGATTATGGTCTCTGTATAGCTAATCAATCAATCAGAGTGGTTTCATTTTACATAGTTCACTTCTCACCTCTTGTAGAGGCTGTTTAAATTCTTTTTTTTTTTTTTTAAGTTTGTGCAAGGCAATGGGGTTAAGTGGCTTGCCCAAGGCCACACAGCTAGGTAATAAGTGTCTGAGGTTGGATTTGAACTCAGGTACTTCTGACTCCAAGGCCAGTGCTCTATCCACTGCGCCACCTAGCTGCCCCAAGGCTGTTTAAATTCATAAATGTCTTCTTAACTCACAAATTAGTTTGTTCAATCAGGTCCAACTGTTTGTGACCCTATTTGGGGTTTTCCTGGGCTAAACTTTGAAATAGTTTGTCTTTTTTTTTTTTTAACTTATTTTACAGATCAGGATACCAAGGCAAATAAAGGTAAAGTGACTTGCCCCACAGCTAGTGTGTGAATTGAAGATGAGTCTTCCTGACTCCAGATCTGGGATCTGTCCACTGCGCCACCTAGCTGTCTAACTCACAAATACTTCCTAAGTTATATTTTCCCCTACATTCATAGGTCCTTGCTCAGACTACTGAGGGTAGGACTTGGGAGAAATGAAGGCTCTTGCTTAGGTTAGAGGTAACCACTGAGTTGATTCACACAAATGTTTATTTCTACTGAACCTGCTTGCAGATGGGCAACAAGCCCTAAGCCCTAAGAATCAATCTCCTCTATAATCACCATTAATTTTTGAAAAATCTTGAAAGCTGTAAAAAGTCAATTTCCAAAAATGATATATTATGCTGAATGTAAATGACTAAAATAGATGTCCCATTCTCTTTCACTGATGTGGCAGAAGAAAATGGGGAATCTATAGCAATTTTTTCTTTTAAAATTTTACTAATGTCTTTTGTATCACATTCATTCCAGAATATACTCCTTCCTTTCCTACCTAGCAAGATGAAACAGCAGCAACAACAAAAACTGGTTCAGCAAAACTAATACATTAAGTATATCTGATAATTCATCATGCCACAATCTGTATCTGTAGTCCTCCACCTCCTCAACTAAAATATGGATGTATATTTTCTCTTTTTTTTCTCAAGGGCCAAGCTTCTAGTAACAGGACTACCACTACCACCCTACCTAGGAGATTTATACAAATACATAATGATGGGGATCCTTGTGACCTTCCTCTGCTATGTTTAATGATCCTGTTTGGAGGGTCCTATATAATCATTGTAAGATCTGAGTGCCTTCTAAAGATTAGGCAGGGATGCTACCTGTTTCATGGAGAGGCTTCTCTCTTCCAAATTGTCACTTGGGAATCCTCACCATTTTGATGACACAAATATTAGTAGGGAGAGGGTGGAAGCCTTCATAGCTTCTTAGGACTACTACATTTTTGTCTTGGTTTTCTCTCAGTCTAAAGATCCTGTACATCCTGATTAAATATATCTTTGTCTGGCTTTTAATTGGATTTTTGTAATCTCTAACTGCTTCTCAAACTTGGCTCAGGTTATCCTAACACAATAGTCAACTTTTTCTTCTTTGCCACATCCTTTTTCTCCTTTAAACTTCATCTCAAGGACTGCTACACCAGGAAGACTTTCCTTTTTAGTTAAAATTATTCCCCAACACATCAATTTATTATATTGCTTTATTCTCAACTTATTTTTTGGTGATTATAATGTTCAGACAGACACGTTTCTGCTTCTTTGTCTTGTTAGATTGTAAACCATTTGAAGGCAGAGATGGTGTCTATTCTAGCTCATAAGGTGCATTCTGAGGATGTGATTATTTATTGGCTAAGGAAATTTAATAAATAAGGCTGTATTTCATTTTCTGCTTTAAGGGAAATGTTTGGGTTGAAAATCATTTCCTAATTCATTTGTGTATCTTGCCTAATGAAATTGTTATTTGTTTTGTGGTTTAAGGTTGTTTTCACTTGACAAGAATAAATCTCCATTAAAAATATTTGCCATAAGCAAGAACAACTTCAAGAAAATGACAAAATGACACAATGCCCCATTTGGCTGAAGTTAACTGTGGATTGTGATGAAGTAACCAACCAATTGAAAAAAATTGGTTTTGCAAAGTTTAGAGAGTTGAATCCAAGGAGATATGGGACACACTTCCTGGATGTCCTCCGAGAAAGATTCCCAAAGGACAGAAAGGTTCTGGATCCTCAATCTTGAGGACTTTATAGTGAGAAACTTCTATACCAAATGACAAATGATGTTGATTCTAAAAAAATTTTTTTTAATTTTACTTACTTCATTCCTTTTCTCCTAGTTTCTTGTTTTCATTTCAGCACCTATAATGAGTACTTTACTACCTGCTTAGGTTTATTTAGTAGCAGCAGCATCACTAGCAGCAGAGTGACAATTTATAGAATGAGAGTTTTTTGTTATGCTTGTGGCCCTGGAGCCTGATAGAGTCAGAACCTGTGAGCCAGATGCTTCTCAGTATCCTCCCAGAAATGCCTTATTTTGCATTTACTTTCAATTTACTTTTAAGTAGCTTGAGGTGCATATCTGGAGGGAGGAGGAGCAGGTTGCTTCATCATTTTAAGCCCCAGTTTCCTCATGTGTAAAGAGGTGTGGACTAGATGATATTTAGGGTCTTTTCCAGTTCTAAAAGATGAAAAGTTTATGATTCAAGGAGATTTTCCTCCCCTTAACTCCAGTACCTGACTCTGCCTTAGCCAATTCACTATTTGATATCTGTTGTAAGAGCTTTTTCTGTTCTTCACAGAAACCAATACTGCTAACCTGCCCAGGGACAGTTTTTGCTTGAAGTTCCTTCATTTTCAGGAAAATGAGAGACCCGAGACAACATTTTTTATTCTTGGTCTATACATTTGAGCCTAAGAAGTGTCCTTTTTTTCAGTCATGTCTCTGTGACCTTTTGGGGGTCTGGGGGCAGAAATATGGAGTGATTTGCCATTTTAATTGGGTCTCTTTGCTACTTCTCTGGGGTTTTTGTTTATTTTTTTCAGATACTGAATAGTTTGCATTTCCTTTTTCCAAATCATTTTAAAGATGAAAAAACTGAAGAAAACAGAGTTAAGTGACTTGCCAAGGGTCACACAATTAATAAATCTCTGAGATCAAATTTGGACTCAGGAAGAGGAGTTTTTTCGACCTTAGTTATTTTCATAGACACCTAGAAACTGGTAACAATCAAGGGACATATGGCTAAGTCAGCTTTGCATCATTTGAAGTTGGGGTTCTTAACCAGGGGATGCCCAAGTATCTATGAATAGGATCTGAAAATGTGGCACTATTAATATTTTGATAATTGTACTTCAATATAATTGAATTCCTTTATAATTCCATTTTGTGTATTTATAGAATATTCTAAGAAGGGGTCCTCATAGATTTGATCAGAATGTCAAATGGAACCATGACATAAAAAAAGATTAAGAACCTCTGTTTTAACTGCAAAATACAACTAGAAAGGGCTGAGTATACTCTTCTCAGAGTCAAGGGGATAGAGATAGTTAAACTAGTCTTCTACCTGAGATTATATACTGGTAATCTTTTTGCCATTAGTCTTGCCACTTGCAGACATACCCTTCCTGCTGCCTCTTGCTTTGGTAATATTTATCAATATTACCATTGTGTCTGCTAAAGATGTGTTGTTAGTTGACTATGCTATTGCTCCAATGATCATCCCTGTAACCTCTGAGACCAAAGCACACTTCTCTTGGTTACCATTCCCCTACGCATACTAGCACCCTTCTTATAAATAAGCTTTTTAAGGGCAAGGATTGTGTCACTTTTGTATTTCTATCCCCAATATTTAGCATAGTTCTGGGCATGCAATAAGTACTTAAAAGTGTTTATTTTTCCATGCATTCATGTTTTTAGAGGTCCCTCAATTCCTAAATTCAACAGAAAAGGATTCAGGAATGAGCAATAAGGATTGATTTTCTTTTGCCAGAAAAGATACTTGGAAATTACACTAAATGATGATATTCTTGCTGTGGTAATACAAGACTTTCTTCTACAATAAACAACTCAAACAATAGGTTATTAGTAGAACCAAGCAAAAGTCATAAACTTTCATATCAAGAAAACTCACAGCATCTTTCATGAAGGAAGATCCTTACCTCATTTGCTGTGTTGTGTGTTCCAACTATTCGGATGAAGGATGCAGGCTGTTTGTCAAAAGTTATAGACTGCCAGGATCTGAGAAAGAAAGCACAGGGATATGCCAGGTTAACCAGACTGGAAGTTAACATAACTAATTTGAGTGTCTCTTAACTGGGCAATATGGAAATATGCAAAAAGATTAAAAATATTCCTCACCCATGGGTGTTGCAGGTCTAGATATGGTCTTATTTACATACAAAGTCTTAAAAAACAATTTATAAATGAGAATGAATGACTATGGGTCTAGTTGTATTTTGCAGTTAAAACAGATTGGATGCTAAGGATGCACAAACTAAAAAGAATGGACAGAGTTAAGGGCAGAAAGGGTTAAGCAAGAAAGTGTTCTTAGAGCAGGAGAGTGTTGAGTAAGAATCTGAAAAACAGCAGGAAAGTAAGGGAGGGGAAGGGCAGGAAAGGGGAAGAAAGAAGCCCTTCCCTTGTGGGGGCTGTAATTTATTCACTGCCATCTAGGGTCAACATATCATGTGGCCATCAAAGATTTCAAATAAAGTGTGATGATCATAACACCTAAGAACAGAAGGAATTTCTCTAGGAACCAAGATCCTCTTCTCATTGGACTGAAAAAAAACCCCAAATATTTACCTTTCTTGTTGCCTTCCTCCTGACTCTCTTCCCTAACAAACTCTAAAAGACTTGCCAGTTTCTAGGTTGTCTGTGTCATTTTAAACAAAGTAATGTGAGAAACTCAGGGTTGGGTTGACCATCTGATTAAGACCTTGAAGTGTGAATTCTAAGCAAACATCTCCATCTTCTGGGAGGGGGGCTCTTGCCTCACTTCTATATAACCAATAAACTATGGCCTTGGTACAGAATGAAATCAACAGAACCACACGGGGTTCAACAAGGCTCTAATATCAACTAAACTCATTGAATTTACAATAAATAGCCATTTTCCCTCCAAATTATGTCAGGCAAACTGTGTGAGGCTCATTTTTACATTTCCTTTTGAATTGTGCCCCATTAAACTCCCCAAAGAACCTGTAAATACTAAAAATATATGAATTGAAATGATCACAGAATACTTCTTTAACTTTATAATATGGAGTCTGCTAAAAGATTTGTGTCAATCACTAGGTTCAATCCATTAAGAGACTCAATATACAAAATTTCAAAGTTGAAAGGCACTCTAGAATCCAGTTAGTCCAATATAACTGGAGAAGAAAAATAGTCTCATTGATGGAGGTAGGGGTGGGGGAGTGGGAAGTAATTGAGGAGAGTGGGAAAAGGACCTTTATTGACCGATCCAAGTGAAGTCATCCAGTTACCTAGAAGAATCTGGTAATAATTGCATTACTGTTAAAAGGGACATTAGAGATAATTTGTTAAACCCCCTAATCTTAAAGATGACTAAATTGAGGAACAGAGATAAAATGACTTGCCTAAGGTTATAGTTAGTGAGTAGAAGATCTGGGACTGGAACTCAGGTTTCTGATTCCTAGTAGAATCTTCTTTCCACATGGCCTTTCTCCATATTCCATAGGTGGTTAGTGAAGAGAGTGGCTGGGCTCCAACCCCAGACTGCCTCTATAATTGAGTGCAAGTCATTTACCTTTTCTGGGTTTCAATTTCCTCATCTATAAAATGTGTAGATTGGACTAGATGACCCCAAAAGTTCCCTCTAGTTTTATATCTAAGAATACTTGCAAGCTCCAGCAACACTTGATTGTGCTTAGGGAAGTGGGACTGACAGAATGGCATACTGAACAGGAAGGTGCATTGCTTGAGTAATAAGATCAGAAGGTCTCAATTTAATACCAGTCTTCCATTATACTGCATTAATATATAATCACATTAGAGTTCATTTTCACTAACACTGCCTGAAAGTTGAATATATGATTTCACTTTCAGCAAAACTAGATACTACCCTCAATGCCAAAGTGTCAGGGTGATGGAAGAACAGTTAATATACGGTAATGAACAACTCTCCCTTACCCCAAAATCAGATTCTATTTTTCCTGAATTTCTTCAAAATAATTTCAAATGTTGCTCAAGGGAGATAAAGTGGTATGAGGACAGGTATTTCCACATCATAAGTATATATATATATATATATATATACATATATATATATACATATATATATATGTATATATATATATATATATGTATATATATATATATATCTGTAATCCCTCAAGGGGCTCTGTCCAACTGGAATTTTGCATAGTTTGGAAACTGCCATTACAATATAATTTATACACACTTGAATGCAATTATAAATTAGATTTATTGTTGTTCCATTCGATATGGAATCCTTATAAGGGATAGCATGCATATATATATATACACACACACACACACACACACACACCCTTCCTCATGCATATATATATATATACGTGTATATATATACGTATATATATATACGTATATATATATATGTATATATATATATATATATACACATATATATATACACATACACACACACACACACCCTTCCTCACCTAAAACCTGGAGCTTACTTTGTCAGTATAACATCCAGAAGAGGAAATAAGGATTGTTACATATCCATCTCTTTTAATTCAATAACTTTTTTTTAGGTTTTTGCAAGGCAATGGGGTTAAGTGACTTGCCCACAGTCACACAGCTAGGTAATTAGTAAGTGTCTGGTCAGGTTTGAACTCAGGTACTCTTGACTCCAGGACCAGTGCTCTACTCACTGTGCCACCTAGCTGCCCCTATCTCCATTCTTTTGTATAGAAGCAGTATTAAATTTGGGGAATGGGGAGGAAGGAGTCTTTGGGGAAGAGGAAAAGGAAATTATAATCTCCCTTTCAACACCCCAGCCACCCAGGAACTTTCAAATTTATTCATCATTCACTAAACAAATGCAATGATTTCATTGTAGGGTAGAAAAAGTGCTGGACCTGGTGTCAGAAAAATTTTGCTTCAGCTCCCAGGGAGCTATATGACTTTGATCCAGTCACTTTTTTTTCCTGAGTTAGACTATCTCCTGTAAATAAAAGGGTTGGACAGGTAGTATAGAAAGAGTATTAGATTTGCCTTCAGGACATGTGGATAGAGAGTCAAGTTCTGACACATGAGGTATGTGATCATGGGGAAATTATTTCACCTTTCTGAGACTTATTTTCCTAATCTATAGAATGGAAATAAAATGATACAGGGTTGTTGTGAGGACAATGCCATATAAATATGAATCATCACCACCATCATCATCATCACCTTAGAGGCAGAAGGCAGAGGGGCACAGTGGATAAAGAGCCAGGCTTCAGACCAGATGATCTGGCATCAAGTTCCACACGTGACACATTCTGGTTGTGTGAGACTGAGACAATCACTTAACCCCTCCCAGATCTAGACATCTTCCTAAGGATGACAAATTGCAGAGAAGGTGCCAATCTGCATTAGTAGAGAAACTTTGTTCACTTGGGATATTCCCTAAACCAATGAAATCACAGGTCTCATCTCTAAGGTTGCTTCCAAATCTAATATTCTATGATTTAGTAATTGAGGCTAGGGTAGCCAAAGTGCTTCCTTTTCAAATCCATCAATGAGGTGCCTTAGCATTACGGTTTAAAAATAAAGGGCAAACTACTAAACAGTTGTTGAATGAAATGAATTAATTACCCTGATAGGGTTTTTTTCCCTAGACTAAAAATGATGACTTCCTTCAGTTTTTGCTCATATAACAATTTTCTTCATCATTCTGGTTGCCATCTCCTTGACCCACATTAATTTACAAACATCTCTCCAAAATAATTTCTGAATTGAAAATACAGAATTGTTGTTAGGCTCAAGTGAAACCTTAATATGGCCTTTGGGGAGAAGTGCTGTGTTGAAATTTACTAAACCCACTGTGTGTTTGTGACAGCATGATTGTAGGAGAGACCAAAATGTATTTTTATCCTCTGCTTTCTATAAGTTTATAGTTTTATTAAGGAATAAGATATATATACAGATTATATATATATGTATATATGTATATGTATGTATATATGTATATATGTGTATGTATGTATATATATAAAATTCACTTGTGAATTGGTGGGTTGTTTCTAAAGAAAAATCAGTTCCAGTCCTAATGTTATAAATGATGGTTCAGGCTTCAAGCCAGTGTAGAAGAAGTGATTAAACTGAAATACATTATCTTGGTAATACAGAATATGGTATAAAATGACACTGAATTTATTCTAGAAATTTAGCAAAAAAAAAAAAGATAAAATGATTTTATTTTGGTTTCAAATGTTGAAGATATCTGAAGATTAGCTGGTTTCATTAGATGACAAGGAAGTATATGGAGCTTTTTGTAGAAAATGTGAAGGCTAAAATATACAGAGAACTGAGTCATATTTTTAAAACAAAAAGCCATTCCCCAATTGACAAATGGTCAAAAGATATGCAAAGGCAATTTAAAGATGAGGAGATCAAAGTAATCCATAGCCATATGAAAAAATGCTCTAAATCATTAATTATTAGAGAAATGCAAATTAAAGCTTCCCTGAGGTACCACCTCACACCTCTCTGATTGGCCAGTATGACCAGGAAGGATAATGATCATTGTTGGAAGGGATATAGGAAATCTGGGACACTATTACACTGTTGGTGGAGCTGTGAACTCATCCAACCCTTCTGGAGAGCTATTTGGAATTATGAAAGGGCAACAAAAATGTACATAGCCTTTGACCCAGCAATACCACTACTGGGTCTATACCCTGAAGAGATGAGGAAAAAGGGTAAAAACATTACTTGTACAAAAATATTTATAGCAGCCCTGTTTATGGTGGCAAAGAATTGGAAATCCAGTAAATGTCCTTCAATTGGGGAATGGCTTAGCAAACTGTGGTATATGTATGTCATGGAACACTATCGTTCTATTAGAAACCAGGAGGGACGGGATTTCAGGGAAACCTGGAGGGATTTGCATGAACTGATGCTGAGTGAGATGAGCAGAACCAGAAAAACACTGTACAGCCTAACAGCAACATAGGAGTGATGGTCAACCTTGAAGGACTCGCTCATTCCATCAGTGCAACAATTGGGAACAATTTTGGGCTGTCTACAAAGGAGAGTGTCATCTGTATCTAGATAAGGAGCTGTGGAGTTTGAACAAAGTGCAAGGACTATTTCCTTTAATTTAGAAAAAAAAAACAGATAGCTTATTGTCTGATCTTGTTACCTCTTAGACTTTTCTTTAAGGATATGATTTCTCTTTCATCACACCCAATTTGGATCAAGGTACAACATGGAAACAAAGTAAAGACTGACAGCGTGTATTCTGTGGGGGGGGGGAAGCAAGATTGGAGGAAAATTGTAAAACTCAAATAATATCTTTAATAAAAAATAAAAAAAGAAAATGTGAAGGGACTTTTGGGCATTTTCAAGGGCTTAGCACTATGATTGATCGCACTAGTCCTTTATTGTTTAATTTCCCTTAATAACTCATATTAATATAGCACTTAAACTTGAAGATTAATGGATACTATTTTATCCAACAAGGAAACTTTTTTTGTAAGCTCCTTATCACTTGAAGCATTTGCACAGAATCTTGTCAAGGCTTTGCAGAGAAGACTGGAAGTTTGGACTTATTTCTAAGGTCATTTCCAAGTTCTACATTCTCTGAGTAGAACTTGATGGGCATAGAGCACTTTAGAGTTGGTAAAGAGATCTACATATAGTGTCTCATTTGAACCTCACAACAATTCTATATGGTCAATTCGGTAATTATTTTGAATGTTTGTTAATTAAAGTGGGTCAAGGGGATGGTAACCAGGACGATGAAGAGACTTAAAATCATGTTATATGAACAAAAGCTGAAGGAAGCATCATTTTTAGTCTAGGAAAAAAAGACTTAGTGGGGGGTATGGCGGCCTTTATAAGAGGGTCTTATAATAGCCATCTTCAACCATTTCAAGGACTGCCATGTAGAAAAAGGAATATATTTATTTTGTAAAATACCCGAAAGAAGACTTGGCCCAATGATAGTTAAAAGGAACACAGATTTCAAATGAATATGAAAAATAACTATCTTCCAGCTATAATAATAATGATGATGATGATACTAACAATAGTAGTAGCTTATATCTGTATAGAATTTTCTGGTTTATAAATGTTTAGGAGGTAGTCCATTCTACTCTTTGGTAGAAAGTTTTCTCTGTATCAAGCCTAAATCTGTCTCTTTGCAACTTCATCTATTGAATGCTCTTTGGGTTAAATAAAGTAACTCTAATCCCTTTTTATGTGGCACCACTTCAAATCCCTGAAGACAGCACTCATGTCCCTCTGGAGTCCCTTCTAGGCTAAACATTTCTAGTTCTTTCAATGAACACACTTATGACAAGAGTCTAAGTCCCTTCAACAGCTATTCTCTGAATACTTTCTGAATTATAATTGCCCCTTTAAAGATGTTTCCAGAACAAGATACTCTGACCAGAGTTCAGAAGGAGTATCAACTCTTTGTTCCTAGAAGTTACATCTTAATGCAGACTAAAATTACATTAGTTTTTTTAGACTGTCACCTCACATTGCTGATTCATCCTGATTCTCCAGTCCACTAAAACTCTCAGATTTTTTTAGGTAAAACAATTCTGTGTCTTGTATATGTGAAGTTAATTTTTTTAAACCAAAGACTACATGTTTCAGTTTTTTCTCATCTAAATAGATTCAGCCCAATGCTTTAGTTCTGTCAAGATTTTTTTTTGATCTTGACTTTATCATCCAATATGTTATCTATACTTCCTACCTTCTTTTTGACATCTATAAATCTGATAAGTATGTCATTTATACTTAAGGATTTATTAGTAAAAATAGAAAAGGGTTAAACAGAGATCTCTGAGGCATTGGAGACATCTTGCTGTAAGTTGATAATGAATTTGGGTATTGGGGTATTCAGAAAGAGTGAGGAAAATGAGAAAGACTTTTAGATTCTGAATCTGAGCATCAGTTTTAAATCCATCTACAATTGTAGACACACATAAATATGATATATAAATGTACATACATACATATTCTTTTAGTTCCTTTGGGGGGGGGGGATTTACAAGGTAAAGGGGTTAAAAGTGACTTGCCCAGGGTTACACAGTTAGGTAATTATTAAATGTTTGAGGTTGCAGTTGAACTCAAGTTCTCCTGACTCTAGGGCTGGTGGTACAGTGGATAGATCACTGGCATCACTTAGCTGCCCCATTTAATTCATTTCTAACTATTTCTCTATTCAGGAAATATCAAATACTCTGAAAAAAATTAAGGTAAACTATATTTGAAACATTTTTGTCATCTGCTAATTTAATAATCTTGTCAAAAAAGGGGAAGTTAAGTCTGTTCTAGATGAAGTCATGATGGTTCTCTGTAATCACACTTCTTTGAGGTATCCAATAACTATTATATCAGTAATTCAGCGAATGTGGGATTTACCCAAGAATTCTTTCTATTCTAAAATGTTCTCTGCCATATTCTAGAGAAATTATATGCCATTGGCAGGATCCTATTGATTCAAAGTGATCGGCTTTTAAACATTTAAAGTATTAGCATAATAAAAATCAGATGGAATCCTTTGCACTGGGCCCTTCTAAACCTGGAAAGAGCAACTTTGCAGAGTTCCAAACCAAGAAAGAGAGAAGTCCCCCAGGGACCAGGATCTGGAAGCACACATGGAGAACATATTCATTTTTAACCTCTGAGAGCAGAGCCAAGAGGGAGGCTGACGTGATTTTTCTGAAGATTCCCCAAAGGGAGGAAGTAATAAAGGCTTGTCACCTGTCAGCTGAACTGAAGTCAATGACAGAGGGACATTTTCTAAATTGTGTGGCACTGAGATGTGACAGATATTAAAGGCCTTCAACAAGCAGTGAGACTCCCCTGAAGATAGCATTGACAATTCTTTATGAGTGTGCTTCTTACACCAACCCTACAGCGCCTGCCTGTCCCTTGCAGCATGCTGTTCTTATTGTCTGCCACATTGTTGTGATTGCCCAAGGACCACATTCATCTCTTTAATCATATCTCTCTAAAGATGATCTATGGGTGAAGGACAAGAGGAAGAGGTTTCCCCTACTCTGGCATTGGGTAAAGAAACAGTACAGTTGACATTTTTTCTGTTGGTTCTATAAGTCCTTTCTAACTCAGCTTTTCCTCACTCTCTTCAGCCTGAGGAACAGACCATAGCTTTTCCTAGAACTGGAATGAGAGAAAAAACAAGTCCTAATAACAGTGATATAGTCAGCCAGTGATTACTGTTCGATAATCTCCAAGAGAGCTTCCTTCCTTTTGTGTTTCTTATGCCCTTGCCTGGAAGGAATTAAGTGCTAAAACTAGTACTCTCCCCAAAGGTTTGTTTAGGGGTGAGTATAAGCATGCCACCAATGCATTTTTCCTTGGGCAGTTCCAAGCGAGTCAGTCTCAGTCTTCGCTTTCAAGGTTCACAGTTCATGTTGGTTAAAAGTTCCCTCTCCAAGAATGCATCAGGACCCAAGTGACATTCCTCACAATCTTTTCCTCAAGGCAAAAACCTCTTGGGAGAGGCTTGTGTCAAACTCAAAGTGGACAGCTTCACCCCTGGAAGGCATGGGTTGCAGGGAGAGAAAACTGGATTTATACTCTGCATCTCACCTTAACTATCCTTTTACCCAGTCCCCCCTTTCAGCTTCTGCCTTACTCCCCCTAAGGAGACACAGTAATTGATGATTAGCATTCCAAAGCTTGGCTGGCATCCTGTGAGCCCGTCATATTTAATTACATTTTAACTATATTCGTCTTCGATAATAGCACGAACATAATTTAGATAATTATCTCACTCTCTTATTCTCTGACTTTGTCTCTCTTGGAGCTTGCAACAAAAATCGCTTTCTCTGCTGAAACATATAAACAGACTCCTGGGCCCAGTGCTTTCCTTGCTCTAGCAGCAACAGCTGTTATTGAAACCTCAATGATTTTGAACAGCAATTCAGAAAAAGAAAATTGGAAGTTTCTTCCTGTCTTTTTATTTATGTTTACACACAGAGTGCGTGTGAGTTCGTATGTATGTGTGTCCACATTTGAGCATGGAGTCCTGTGCAGAAGGGAAATCTCCTCAGTCAAATTAGCACTACAAAGCTCTCTCCCAGTTCTGGCATTTTTCTTTTTATAAGGTTTAATGGCTATTTCTCCAAATTTAAACTCAGCTGAACAGTTCTAAATGTCTGGTAAACCTTTTGAAGAGATATATTCTTTTTAATAGGGTTTCTGTCATACTTAAATCTTATAATTAATGAACTTTGCCCTTACCTATTAGATGCTTCCTCAAGGAGGCAATCAAAAAAGAGGAAAACTGGGCCTCTTCTAAGGAACAGTGCTTCTTGAGCACATTTAGATACAATACACATTACCAGAAGGTTACTCCAGTTCCACTCCAGCACAAACCTGTCCAAAAAAGTTTGCATCCAGCACTCCTCCAGTAAGCATGAAAAAAGAAAGTCCCCAGGAATCATTGCAGGGACATTCTTCCTTATTTTAAAGATGAAGATAGAGGCCTAGAGGGGTTAAAGGGGTTAGGTGACTTTCCCACAGTCATATAGGTAAAGATTTGAACTCAAGTCATTTGACTTCAAATTTAGTGTTTTGTTTTTTGTACCACACTGGATTTGATATGCCATCTGTTAAAATAATAGATGTCTGACAGGGCCCAGTCCTTAACTAGGGCCCCCTGGGCAAACTCTAAAACACTTTAGGGTAGGGAGCATTCTAATTATTTTCAAAGATGAGAAATAGAAACTGGACAAACCCAGGTGTTCTGCTGCCAGTATGTTACACGGGGGAGATTTGTTTAAAATCAAGTGTCACATGGCAGTGTTTCCAAGGGATCCCTGGCCCTCCTGTTTTTATTGGTCTGAGTTTTGCTGCTACAAAGATTTATGAAATCATTCAAAGACAAATGAATAGCCTCAGTTCCTTCACTGTTACCTTCCTACCTGCCCAGATCAGAATTCTGTATTTATTAAACCATGTCTCTGGACTGATGTGGAAGTCACTGTTCTAGATGCTTCCACAAAATTTTGGTGTTGGGGGTTGAAGGAACATCAAGAGGTCAATCCTAAAAGAATATTGTAGAGATGGATGAGGGGAATGTTGTCTTATGGTTATAGTTTTCCTAGATTTTAGCAAAGTTATTTAAGAGGAAAAGATGGAGGATTGACGGACCAGACTCAAAGAGTAGTTGATGATTCAGTGTCATCAAGGTACAAGAACCCAAGCGATCTGTACTCGGATCTGTGGTATTTTACATTTTTATCAATGACATGGACAAAGTCATTTATAGTATGATCATCAAAACTGCAAAAAAACCCCAAAGCTAGGAAAGAAAGGTAATAATATACTAGGATCAGAAGTGGCAAAACTCCCAAGTGCAGTCAAAATCAGATTAAAATTTAATTGGGAAAGTACAATAAAACATAGATAATATTAATTTATGGTTTTCTAGATCTATAGGGATCTGTTTCTATTTGAGTTTGACACTACTGGATTAGATGACAGGCTCCAAAAAAGATTTTTGAGTACGGGGCTGAATTTAGTAGGATGAAATTTGAAAGAGATAAATCTCGAATCTTGACCTAGGATACAAAAAAGTCAACTCAACAAATGAGATGAAGGTGGTATGGATAAACAGTAGTTGTCCTGGAAGGGAATTTGGGGTTGGATTGAAAGGTGCCATATAGGTCAGAGTGTGATATGGCAGCCAAAATAACTAATACAAACTTGGGTTGCTGAATTAGGAAAGACAGAAGTTCCAGGTGACATCCCACCTTACTAACACCTTATCTAGAGCATTTTGGATGCAAAAATTTAAGAAACACATTGATAAACTGGAAGTGCAACAGAAAGCTTTCAGAACAATAGAGAGTCTTGAGTTTATGATATGGATAGAATGAAGAAAATGGGTGTGACTATCCAGGAAAAAAGTTATCTAGGGACATGATAACTTGTCTTTTAATATTTCAAAAGTCATCATGGAAAAGGGATCAGACTTGTACTTTTTGACCCCAGAGAGAGGAATCATATGTAATGGAAGGAATTAGCAATGAGGCCAGTTTCAGCTTCAGGTCAGGAAAAAACATGAATAACCTGAGTATTCCAAAGGCTTGCTCTGAGAAATAGTTGTGATTTTTTTTCCAACTGATGCCTGCAGGGTAGTTACAGAGTTTATCAGAGATCTCTAGAGTCTTCATCAAACAGTGCACTTGTATACAGTATTGTCTTCAGTTAAACCTTTGATCTCACAGGTAATATCTACTTACTAAAGGTCTTCATCTTGTTGGGGTTTAATCCTTTTTTACATTGCTGGCTACAGAGGTAGGAAGAATACATCCAGGAGGCATAAATAGTAGCTCTTACACTTCAGGAAAGGATGTTCATTTTGTTCAGAATGGGGACAATATTAAAGTCATTCTTGATTCTATACTTTCACTAAGCTCATGTGTCTAATCATTGGCAAAATCTTGTTCAACTTTAAAACATCCTCAATACACACCATCCTAGTTAAGCCCCTTATCTCTTCTTCCCTTAACTATTGCAAATGCGTCCTAACTGGTCTCTCCCTGCCTTTTAAGTCTCACTTTATTCCAACTCATTTCCCACACAGCTTCATATTGATGATCCCAAACTGCAGGCCACTCTCAGTTTCAGAAAACTCCAGTAGCTGCCAAATTCTACTGACTGGTATTTTAAAGGTTTTTTCAACCTGATTCCAACCTCTCCTGACACCACACCTGTTCATGCATTCTACAGTTGAGTGAAATTTGTCCTCTTCCTTTCCTTAAATCTAGCATATCCGTACTTTTACTCTGGCTGTCCCCCACAACTGGAGGATGCTGCTCCTTTCTCACCTCATCTTCTTAGAATCTCTATTTCTCCTTAAACTCTCAGCTCCAGTCCCTTCTCCAAAGGTCAATCTTCAAGTCTCCCTTTTCTCTAGTTTCTAGAACCCTCAGCCCCAAATCTCCTTTTTTTCCCTTTTTTATACATATATGGATACACTGTCTCTTCCATTAAAAGGTAATCTTTCAGAGGGCAGGGACAGTATCACTTTTGTGTTGTAACAAATAATTTCTCTCTACAACAGTGTATTTTCAATCTTTCAGGTTTCCTTTGAAACCATCTCTATCATCATTTCTTACATCACAAACATATTCAATCACATTGAAATATAACATGTTCAGCCATTCCCTAATCATTATGTACCCATTGAGATTCTTATTCTTTGCTACCTCAAAAGAGCTACAAATATTTTTGTATGTCCTTAAGTTAAAGTTTGCTTTGCTTAGGACTAATTCTTCTTTCAAAACTATTCTCTCAACATCCATTTAAAAAATTTGAATTCTAAACTCTCTTCCTTTCAGGCCCTGCCCCCTCCACTGACAAGGCAAGAAATAGTGTAATTTGTGAAACCTTGAATTATTGTTTAGCATTATTTAAAATTAATTAAAATCGTTAAGCATTCTTTAAATTTTTTTTGATAATCTATCGTTAATCTTCCCTCCCCCTTTCTCTCCCAGTTCCTCGTTGAATAAAATGTTTCTATACCCAATTCTTCCCTCTTTTGACTAGTTCAAAGTGAGGTTCAAATGTGAGCTTCTTCCCCCATCCCTTTCTCCTTGCTGTAAGATATGTGAGAAATACGCGAGACGATGCTACTTATGGAGTAAAGTCTGGGGCTCCCTATTCTATATATGAAATTGTTCCAGTCCTCTCTACATAAAAATAAAATCTACTGTTAGTAGACTCTAAGCTTCATGAGACAATGGACCATGTTTTTTCTAACTTTAAATATTAACTGCTAAAACAGTGGTCTATATAAAGTAGACAGTATTGAATTGCTTTGAAAGAATGAAAGAATAAGTCTATGGGTATTGATTTAGTCTTAGGGATTAGAGAGTAGGCAAGAATAAGAAATGTAGGTTTGCCACAGGTTCAAAGATATATAGCTCTGGCAAGAGATTTGATGGTTCCTTAGAATTTGACTAAAATGCACCAAGAATTGTGTCCCAAGTGTGGGCTTTTCATTGTCTATTTCAGCAGCCAAAGAATTTTTGCATGAATTTAACTTAAATATAAAAATATAGAGAAAGGTATTTAGAAACTGGAATAGAAAAACTGGTAGCACTATTTGCCAGAAGCATGGTTCCAGTGCTGGGTGCAAAGAGAAGCAATTCACTGTGTCTCAAAGGGATTCCCAGGTCCCAGTGGGTCCAGTGTTCAATATAATCATTGATTTAATAATATAAGTGGTTCATCATTATTGTTCTGTTAGAAACCAGAAGGGATGGGAATTCAGAGAAGCCTGGAAAGATTTGTATGAACTGATGCTGAGTGAGGTGAGCAGAACCAGAAGAACACTGTACACCATAACCGCAACATGGGGGTGATGATTAATGGACTTGCTCATTTTATCAGTCCAGTAATCAGGGGCAATTTTAGGGTAACTGCGATGGAGAATACCATCTGTATCCAGAGAAAAAACTGTGAAGTTTAAACAAAGACCAAAGATGATTATCTTTAATTAAAAAAAGTTATCTTATATATTTGTAATTTTGCTATCTCTATATTTTATTTTTTCCTTAAGGATATGATTTTTCTTGATCAATGTATAGCATGGAAACTATGTAAAACCTATCAGACTACCTTCTGTGGGGAGTGGGGGGAGGGAAGCGAGATTGGGGGAAACATTACATGCATGCATGCATGCACAAATAAATAAATAAAGTTGTTCTTTTCAGTCCATGAAGAGATAGGGCCCTTGAAAGAGGCTGATTCTTCTAAGGTACTTAATACCAACTCCATTTTTCTTTTCTTTCTGTTTTTTTTTTTTTTGGTAATTCAATGGGGTTAAAATTACTTGCCCAAGATCACATGAATTTGAACTCAGGTCCTCTGGACTCCAGAGCCAGTGCTCTATTCACTGTGCCACCTAGTTGCTCCCCACCTCCATTTTTCTGTAGCTAACCCATTCCCATGGAGCTGAGCATTGAAAAGTCTATGACTGCAGATGTACAGAAGCTAGTTTTCAAATGTTAGGAATTTGGCAGTTTTGTTTCCCCATTCTTGAAATAACAAAGGGATCTAAATCACATTGTGGCCTAAATACCTGCAAATTTCAGCTTAAAAAAACAAAGCTGTCTTAATGAATTTATATGAAAACTGTATATGAAACAAGTCTGACCCAAACTCAGAAATACATTAGCTGAGAACCTGAACAATCCTTTAAAAATGGCAGTGTCAAACAACCAAGTCTAATTCAATCTCAAACCTTAGAAACTAAGCATTTCTTGTGAGTTATACTAATAATCTAGAACTGACCAAGAAGCATTTTGTATTTTTGTTTTATGTTGAGCAATGGAGGAAATGCAAATATTTATGAGATGTGGTTATTTTCATCAGTAATTTAACAGGTTAATAGGGAGAGTATGGCATGAACACAGAGTAAATGTGATACCAAAAAGGACTTGATTAAATGTCAAGTGCCAGCATGGACTTAGATGTACACACCTGATTCCTAGATGATACTGAGTACAAATTCCAAGAGGTAGCTTCCCTCAGCTCAGAAAATATCAGATACTTTGGGGAAATTTGGAGGGCACTAAGGAGAGGCATCAAAATGTCAGGAGACCAAAAAATGTTCTTTTGAGGGTAAAAACTACTGTTTTCAGTTTAGATTTCTAAGAAAATTCTAGATAGAGTTATTTAACATACTAGAATTTCTAAATATGAGGTCTGTAATAATTAATAATAATAACAATAATGATAATAAAGGGTCAATGCTTTCATGAAAGGCTTGATGATAGACCCTTTCAGAATTTCCATTAACTGTCAAATTCAAAACAATTAAAATAGCTCCTTTTACATGAAAACTTAAGATAGTAAATAAGCACCAAAATGCTTTAAGGTATTATTGTGCATGTAATCATTCTAATTTTTTCTTCTTTTTCACTCTGGAAAAAGATGAATTTAATTAAAGATTTTATTTGAGTTTTATAATTTCCCCCCTATTCTTACTTCCCTTCCCCCCTCCACAGAAAGCAATTTGTCAGTCTTTACATTGTTTCCATGTTGTACATTGATCCAAATTAAAAAGCTGAATTAAAAAAAATGTCTTTTTTATTTCAAACACTTCCTTGAAAAGAAACTATTTCAATTCCCCCCTAACCTGAAATAATGAGGGACTGAATGTGGTTTGTATGTTAGAAGGTCTACATTCTTCCCTGGAGTTAAGTCTTAACTTGCTTAGGTTCTTTCTGGCTATTTGTGCTCTAGCAGTCAATGGGTTCATCTTCTCCTTCACCAAGGAAGGAGGTACAATCTGGCTGATGCTCTCCTCAGATTCTCTCTTCCTTCCTACTTTATGTCTCAAAGTCAAGTAAACCTCATTGGGCACAAGAGTTTGGTCAAACACCCTAATAATGTTGCATTTGAAAACATAAAAATCAGAGGCTTTTGAGCTATAATGAATTAAATTACATATATATATATGCACACACATATACACATACATACATACATACATATGTAAATGAATTTTGAGTACACCCAAAGTATATGAGTTAAGACAGGTAATGGTGATATAATTGTAGAATTTATGTACTTGGATAATATATATTTTTGATATATTAAACAAATATATAACTTAATACATTTTCTAAGTACTCTATGCAAGAAACACTGCACCCAACATTATAAATTAAATTGTAAAAACTTATGTACAAGTTTATATAAGAGAATTCTTTGGAAATAGAGAGAGTCACTCACTCTATGCAATCTACCAATAGACTCTGAAGTCTGAATGATGATGGCATATGCAAGAAGAATGGTCCTAAACCTTGGCATTTCTGAAAATCTTAAGCAATTTCTGTTTTACTCATAAATCTGTTACCATACACAGCATAAGCTAAACTGAATTCGTTTTTTTAATGCTTGTCATGTCTCTTTTTGTGCTCTTCTTTGCCTGTTATATTCCTTTATAATCTTTTAAAGCCCAGTTCAAATGGCATCTGCTCTATGAAGCCTTTATGGGTGCCTCCAGTGGTAACATTCTTTCCCCCCTGGACCTCATATAAGTTATTACAGAGAAGTTAAAAAACGGTGCTAACATATAACATTGCATTTTCCTGCCATCTGTGTATGTATTCTCTTATTTCTATTCGACTCTATGTAAGGACAGACCATATCTTATCTAACTAAACTTTGTATTTTGCCTGGTAAACTACAGGCACTTAATAAAATTTTTCAGAACTGGAAAAAACCTAGTAGATTTATGCCTCCCATGATATCTACATCTAAGAATTTGTTTCAATATGTTATTTTAAAACCTTTTTTTGAATTCTTTTGTTTCCTTAAGCTGAAATATAATGGGAAACTGAAGTGCTTTTTAGGATTGGGAATACACCTACTTATTCTCTTTGTTAGTCCCTGACCTAAGATTTTTGGAAACTGGAAGGCAGATTATCAGGAAGTCAGATTACATTCAATAAGGTTAAAAGTTTTCCTCATCACAAGTATATCTCTTGTGATAAAACACCAATAAAATTCTTACCACAGTTAAATCAGCTTATTTTTTCTAGCATTATGTCTAGGGGGAGAGAAAACTGCCTAGTAATTCTTTTTGATTCTATTGACAGGCTATAAAATCTGATAGATCAGCTGTTAATCTCAGAAAGCCTGTGTTGACTGTGTAATAAATTTATTACCATTTTATGAATAAGCTCTAGGTCATAATGGTGAAATACCTGGCATTTCACCATTTCCATATATTTTTTTCAGCTACATTCAGGGCAACTTACTGTTGCAAGGATACTGTATGCTTCCAGAGGCACTGGGAGTGAATTAGATATAGAAGAGACAGACATCATGCCTGCCCCTAAGTGTCAGGGGAGGCTGAACAAAAGTCTTTCAAAACTAGTGACAATAACTTGAAGGGTTATGAATCAGCACTAGAAAAGCTCTTAGCCTTTAAAACCTGCTAATGAAAAGCCCCTTAGCACTGGATGATTTTTGGATGCCCATTAGTTTTCTGTCAAAGCATTTCAGATAAAGATGTTTGTAATCAGAGGTGGCAAGTAGTTTAGTCAATATTTTTGAAAAGTTCAACCAAGCAATGAAAACACAAAGAAGATTTTATAAAAAGTTATTTAACCAATTTATACTGCCCCTTTCTTTTGGCCTCTGGCTCTATCAGGTGGTACCTGAAATGGGGAAATTGATGTTCCTACACCATTTGCTACTGTTGGTCAGAATGGGAAGGGTGGCACTGGGTGACATTTAAAGGTAATAAAATTTTATCCTATTTTTACTCAACAATTTAAAGTGAGAACTGTATTCAACAAGACACTATGGTAGGTGCCAGGAGTACACAAGAAAATAAAGTTATTACAAAGAAGTTTAAAAAAAAGGTGCTAATATATAATACTGCATTTTATTGCCATCTATTTATGTATTCTCTATTTCTATTAGATTCTAAGTAAAGATATGGACCTCAGGGAGTTTATGTTTTACTGGGGGGAACTGATTACCTCTGAATCTGTTAATTCTACTTTTGGATAGTTTTTTTTTTTTTTTTTTTTTTGGTTAGGAAACTTTTCTTGACATCAGATCTAAATTTGTCTCTGTAGTTTCCACTCACTGCTTCTGGTTCTGCTGAACAGGACTAGTTCCTCTTATACATAAACAGCTCTTCAGATCACTTAAGTTGGCTAGTGTGTCTGGGCTTCTTTTCTCTAAGCTAAATATTCCCAGTTCTTTCAACTCATCTTCATATTCTTTGACCTCATGGCCCCTCTCTCACTTCCTTATTAGTCTTCTCAAGATGCTCTAGATGATCAATGTCCTTTCTAAACCTGGCTCCCCAGAATTAAATACAGTTCTTTAGATATGACCCAACTAGGTCATATAGCAGTGATACTCTCACCTTCTCATTCTCAGAAACTGTGACTCTTACTACGTGCCACATCAAAAAAGGGATGAAATGTACTGAATTTCCTCAAGTGAAGACCTGACCACTCACTTACCGTGCCTATCCATTGTTGTTTGGCTATTAGAGCTCCCTTCTACCCTTCTAATCTAACGGCCTGTTCCTCCTCTCTATGAAGCCTATGACCCAGTGATGCTGACCTTCTTACTCCTTTCCCAGGACATCCCATCTCCTGACTGCCTCTTCACTAGTGGTCCCCCAGGCCTGTGGTGCTCTTTCTCCTCATCTCTGCTTCCTGATTTCTCAAAGCCTACTTCAGTCAAGAAGACTTTCCTTCTCCTATCTAAGGAGATAGTAGTAAGGACTAGAGTTTTCTCTTGGATATTACCTCCAATGAACTTTTCATGTACCTTGTTTTTACATGTTTTCCTACCATTAAATGATCAGCCCCTTGAAGGCAGACTTTCTCTGTATCCCTAGTACTTCTGGACACATTATAGGTATTTAATACCTACTCATAAACTTGACAGGACTATCTCCCCAAGAATAGCTGAGATGTGAAAATGCAGGTAGATAAGTAAGTAGATCATTTAGATCAGAAAAGTTGAATAAATGAGAGGGTAGGTATTTGAAAAGGACCCCCCCCCCCAAGCCTAAGCAGGCAGGATGGGGGTTTGAGAGGATGACTCAGGTACTTAACTCTTTGGAAGGAAGAAAGACAATTAATTGCAATAGCTCATTTTGTGGTGACAAAGAATTGAAAATTGAGGGGATATTATTGCTCTATAAGAAATGATAACAGATGAATTTCAGAAAAATCTGGAAAGATGAATTAATGCTGAAGTGAGCAGAACCAGGAGAACACTGTATACACTTAATAACAACATTGTGTGATAATCAATTATGACAGATTTAGCTCTTCTCAGCAATACAGCGATCAAAGAATTATAAAAGACCTGCTATAGAAAATACCATCCACATCCATAAAAAGAGCTATGGAGTTTGAACAAGGTCAAAGCATACTTTTTTCACTTCTTTAAATTTCTTTTTTGTTTTATAGTTCACATGTTTTTCCTGAATGACTAATATGGAAATATGTTTAATATGATTGTACCTAAACATTACTTGCTCTTCTAGGTGGGGGGTAAGGAAAGGAGGGAGAAAACTTTACAAAAATGAATGTTAAAATTAGCTTTACCTATAATTGGAAAAATAAATGAAAATATAAATTTTAGGGGGGGAAACCAGTAAAATAAACAACTAATTCTCCAAGGGGGAAAAATAGAAAAAAAATGACTGCAATAAAGACATGATTAGAGTGATATAGAGATGTGAAAAGAAAGAGATGTTGAATGATAGCCTCAAAAGAAAAAGAGAGAGTCCTTAAGTGAAGTGTTCTAAACCCCTATTTCTGGAAATGGCTTCTCTTGCTGTATTTCTTCTTCCAACTGTTATTCTGATTTTCTAGTTTTCAAGACCCTGCCTAAGCTTCTAGCATCTCTTTTGCCTATCAGTCCCTGTGGGTTTCTCAATCTGGAACAACCCTCCTATCACCTTTTGGCTAATTCCCCCCCACCCCAGCTCCACTTTGGGGAGAGGCCCAGGCTAGCCAGTCTTTATTGTTCCCCCTGGCCTTCATACCCTTCCCCTCTTTTCACTTCTCTTTTGTACACTGTCCTTCCCTATTAGAATCTAAGGTCTTCAAGGGCAGGGGGTTATCTTTTGCTTGTTTTCCTATCTCCAATGCTTTGTACAGTGCCTGTTGGCACATAGTAAATGCTTTAAATAATGCTTGAAGCCAGCTAACACTCTCCTTTTCAGTGGGGGGGGGGGGGAACTGTCTTTCTATGGGATCAGGACTGTTGACCTCGACAGAATATTAGGAAACAGAAACTTAATAAAATCATCCATTCATTTTGGAGCCACTCTCTTGTATCCTCTGTACCTTTCAGTCAACTGTATGACTGTAAAAGATGCTGAACTAAGTAAAGTATTCAGTTGTACTTTTTTTTTCCAACATAAGAATTTAGATTATCTTTAAGTCCTTACTTTAGGATGTTAAGTAGATGTTTTCTAAGTCTGAAAAGCGTTAGAAGGCTTTGAGGGGAAAATCACACAAGTAAGGTCTGAATTGACATGATCAAAAGTAGATTTAAGCAGAATTTGTGGCATATTACCAAGCCTCCTCCAATCTAGTAGTTGTAAATGAGACTGATCCTATTCAAATAAATTAGGAGAATTTATGAACCCTTCCCTGTCCTCTCTTTCCCATCTTCATAAGTCAGATGAAATCTCCACTCACATTTTTGGTCAACTCTTTGGGGAGTACTTCTATGGACTTAACAGACTAGAATTTCTTTTATTTACTTAAAACACATGTTTTATTTTTCTTTGCTAGTCTGGGTGGAAATCATGTTTTATTTATCTTTTTCATCTCATAAGGTGCCTAATGAGTGCTCAATAAATGTTTATTTTTGTATTAAATAGATGATACTGGAAACTTCCATAGATTTATTTCCCTGGACCTAAGGCCTATTTATTTTCCTTCAGAGTAAAGGAACAAGGCAAGAATCACACCTTAGACTCTCTTACTTCTAAGAATTCTAATTAATTGATAGCCACTGAAAATCACCTTCTACAATTAAAGCAAGTGGTCCTATACCCCATTAGCTGGAAGATGACATATCAAAGAAGTAAAAGAACATCTAGACACATGAAGAACTAGAGATATTTCATATAGGGGGATAGTGATATGGAATTAAAAAAAAGTCACACAAACTCCATGAGAAAATATTTTCTGTGTCTATCAACATCATACATAAATACAGTTAAGTTCATTCATATTTTTTATACTAGAGGGAAACAAAAGGAATTTCTCCTTTTCCTTTTTTAAAAAGTTCTTGTCACCATTTCCAATTCTCTCAATAGGCCTTGGCAACAGATTGGATGTCAGAGGAGATGATGGCGAGGAGTCAAGGATGACATCAAATCTTTGAGCCTGGGTGACTAGAAGGATGGTAATGTCTTTGACAGTAAAAAGGGAAATTAGGAAAGACAAGGAGTTTAGTTTTGAACATGTTGAGTTTAAGATATCTACAGGACAGGGGTAGCTAGGTGGCAGAGTGAATAGCGCACTAGCCCTGGAGTCAGGAGGACCTGGAGTTCAAATCCAACCCCTTAATAATTACCTAGCTGTGTGACCTGGGCAAGTCACTTAACCCCCTTGCCTTGCAACACCCCCCCCCCCAAAGATGTCTACAGGACATCTAGTTCAAGATGTATGTAGCTAGAGATATGAAACTGGAGATCAATAAATCTGGAATCATATTAACATAAGAGAATCTTGTATGCTCTGTACCTTTCAGTCAGCTGTATGACTGTGAAAATGTTTTCAACCATCTTATACATATCATCCTTAAATCAAAATTGATACCAGTTTGTGGAGAAAGAATGAAGTTGCTATGGCAGTCTAGCCACATGTGGTTTGGGACCCTGGTAAAGAACTTGATAGACAGGCACTATCAAAATATTTTCATAGGTCCATGACTTTTTCTGGCTTTTTGGGACATCTTTCTTTTTCTCTTTCAGACATCTTGGGGGAAAAACGTCACTTGGTCCTTTTCAAATTGTGCTATCTCCAGCACAAATTTCCTTGGTGAGTTCTATGTGTGGTCGTCCAGTTGCTACTAATTGGCCAATTTTCTGGGTGGGGGCACAGTGTTTTTTTTGTTTAGGTTTTTTGCAAGGCAAATGGGGTTAGGTAGCTTGCCCAAGGCCACACGGCTAGGTAATTATCAAATGTTTGAGACTGGATTTGAATCCAGGTACTCCTGACTCCAGGGCTGGTGCTTTATCCACTGCGCCACCTAGACAGCCCGTACAGTTGTTTTAATATACATTTTCTTGTTATTTGAAATTTGGAGCTATCTTTTATATGGTTGTTAATAATTTGTTGAATATAGTTTACTAATATACTTTGACTGTATATGAAATAAGTTGAAGTATTATTATATACTTGTACTAATTCCCATAAATCTTGAGTAACAAATGCTATAACTGAAATATATTCTGTCCTTTCTAATTTAAACAAGTTAAATAGTCTAGCTTTTCACTGTTTTCTGTTAAAACCATCTTTCCCCAATTAGTGAGAAAGTAGTTTTCATGTATACCTCTTGATCTGGAAAGAGTTAAAAGAGATCAGTCCTTTATGTATAATGGTCCGAGGAAAGTTGACAACAAGCATTATTTCTTTGTGGGTGGGTCTGGATGTATCTGTCCTAGGACTTTGCTATTAGAGATATTATTTTGCCATTTACTGTTAAGCCTTCAGAAGTCATGTCAATACTATTAACAATCAGTCAGTTTACCCAAGATCACACAGATCACACTGGTCTTCCAAGTTTAATGTCATGTTTTATTCTCTATCAATTATATTCAATTCAATATACACACATTAAATGTGTGTGTGTGTGTATATATATATATATATATATATATATATATATACATATATATGTAAATTATTTTTGGACAGTATGCAAGAATTTGGTGACATTTTTGAGGTAGATAGATAGTATAGTTTTCTCTGGACCAGATTTTAGTAAAATCTTAGTTTTCTTCCATTTATTATCAATTTGTAGTATCTTATTGACTGTGCAAAATAATCCATTATCTTATTTTTAGCCTGGGTTTCCCTTTTCAGTATGAAGTCTAGTGTTAGCCTCCTGGATGTATGTTTCAAGGTCTGTGTAGTGCCTAGTGAATTCAGTCCATTTCTATAGAATAAGGAGACTTACTGTTATTAATCGCCACTTCAATGCCAATTTCTTCTTCTCTATACTAAATAATCCTTTCTCATCAGCATCAAATAGTCATAGTCTGACTTTCCAGCTCTTTAATCATTTGGTTTCTTTCCCCTGGAGCATTTCCAATTACTTCACAGCATCTAAGAGGTCAACTTTGCCACCATCTCATTTTTGTTTTTAATTTCACTAATGTGATGACACAGTCAGCAGAGTGAGTTTCCCAATAAAGGATGAATAAGGGCAGGGGGCTCTAGAGTTGGGAAAAAAGGTTATTAAGGTAAAATAAATTCACCAGGTCAGTGAAACATCTCCACTTTTAGATTCATAAAACAAAAGCAAATGCTTTCAGGTACCAAACACAGTGTTGTGTTGTGTTACACATGCCATCTCTCTGCAGTGATATTCTCTCCAGAATATGAAAGATTGAATATACTCCCCAAAGAACTGGCAATTAGGCCCTCTTTGGCTAATTTATTTTTAATATGGTACATGAGATTCATGAGCTGAGGCGGTTGTGTTTTAAATACTAATAAAAAAACTTAGGAAACTAATTTATTAAAATTGAAGGTAATAAAAAAGTGATCCACTTATATCTGGAGTGACTGCTCAAGGGGATAGGTGGTCACAAAGCACTCAACACTCTAGATGGTCCAGAGGGAAGTAGCAAGGATTGATACCAGTTTGTGGAGAGAGAATGAAGTTGCTATGGCAGTCTAGCCACATTTTCCTTTATATCTTGCTTCTATATCTACCTATGCCAGAACATGATTTTTTTTGTTTTTATTTATGGCAATGGGGTTAAGTGACTTGCCCAAGGTCAGATAACTATTAAGTGTCTGAGGCCAAATTTGAACTCGGGTTCTCCTGATTCCAGGGCCAGTTCTCTAACCACTGTGCCACCTAGTTGCCCTAAAACATATTTTATACTTCTAATCTGAAAAAAAACTATCCTTCTGAAAAGTGTTTCTCTCTCTCTCTCTCTCTCTCTCTCTCTCTCTCTCTCTCTCTCTCTCTCTCTCTCTCTCTCTCTCTCTCTCTCCTCCCCCCCACTAGGGAACTTTTACTCAATTCTCTTAAAGTTTTATGGCATGTGATTCATTGCAAAAATAACACCTGATAATGCAGATTTATCACAGTGAAAGACCTAACTTTAAAAAGTGATTTAATGATGTCTATACTTATTTTACAATATCTTTACAAAGCCTTTAGTGTAAAAATATAGTTTCCTTTTTCAAAATAATTACTCCTTTTACAACTGTTGTACAACACCAGAACAATACATTAAAATTATAGCAGAAAGAGTGCAGGAGCTTAATTATGCTGAACAAATGTCACCCCCAGCACCAAGCACTTAGTTCTTTAGATTCTGGAGGAAGCCTCTTTTTCTTCCCCTGATTCACTGGTATATCCTCTCTCCTGACAGCTACTATTACAAGAAGGAGGTAAATGAAGGCTCCCCCAAGGTCATATCAATGCAGTAATCCAGTAAACAAGTGAGCTACTATTTCTAATTTAAAGCTTCTTTTCTTCTTATTTTAACCAGTTTTATAAGAAAATATAGATAATTTAACCTTTCAGTCAATTTAGAACAGAAGATTTGACTGACAGTAAATGAATAAATCACATTTCAGTACAGGAGATAGAATCATCCTCTTCTATTAATCCAGCTCCTATGCCGGTATATAGGTAACATGATATTTATCACACCCCTCTGTTACATTTCCCCTGGGGTGTCATTTCATGGCCTACCAGTAAAAACTTCACATTTACAGCAACTGCCCCTCTATTACTGTCGATAACATCTAATTGATATGTCAAACCTCCAAGGAATGCTATAAATTGTGACACTGGTTCCCCAAAGAAAATAATTGGTGAAAAGGTAAATCAGCATTGGTCTTCCTGTAACCTGGCCATCTTGAGGTCTGAGCATATCCCAACAGCAATATCCACACTCATCCTTTTCCAGACTTTTGCGTTCCTTAGCATAGCCAGATTTATAAATCTCTGAAAAACATTGCTACCTTTCTGCACTAAGTAGCAAAGTGAGTATTGAACTTTAGCTCATTGACTGGGGACATGCAAACTATTTTATGAGTGAAACCATGTCTAGACACTGGGCTCAAGAGTGATTAAAAAAGAACAATAATAATAACCAAATTAATAACAATAGTATGTTTTGCTTTTGAAGGGCAGGAAACAATGATCAAAGATATGACTTTACTGTCAAGTACATATATACTTCCTTTTTGGAGCTCAATTTTACCTAACTCTCTCTGCTTTTCTAATTTCTATCTCCTCATTTTTCTTAGAGCTCTAATGTAGCTATGACAGACAAAATTTCTTATTTGATATTTAGGGGAGGTTTTGATGATTATAATAATAAAAATTTTACCATTAACTCAAGAGCCAGCTCTACTTAATCTCAAATTTCTTCCCCCCCTATAATTTAAGTTTATTTGGAGCAAAGTATGGTTGAAGATGGCTCATAAATTCTCTAAGAGCTAATTTGTTAGAAGTTAATTCAATAAGAACTGAAACAGGAGAAACTTGGGTTCAAATTCTGTCTCTAATATTAATTTGCCACAATCTCTGACTCATTTTCCTCAGTTGTAAAATGAGACTAATAATAGCACCTACTTATAAGGTTAATAGGATCAAATGAAATAAGTAAAAGAATTTTCAAACAGTTGACAACTGCTATATTATTATTAATAGTGAAAAAGTCTTTTCCATTCTTTGTAACTTTCTTTTTTCAGTTCTGATATGCATAATACTCTTACCATTTACTATTTTAACCAAACATTTCTACTTTTGTTTCAGTTTTTTTGGGGGGGGGGCAAGGCAATGGGGTTAAGTAAGTTGCCCAAGGTCACACAGCTAGGCAATTATTAAGTGTCTGAAGCCAAATTTGAACTCAGGTACTCCTGACTCCAAGGTCGGTGCTCTATCCACTGCATCACCTAGTCACCCCTTTTGGTTTCCGTTTTTAAAATTTTATTTTCAGTTTAAAATTGTCTGGCTCTGTTCCCCTCCCCCATCCATTGAGAAGACAAGAAAAAGAAAATCTATTATAAATATGCATGGTCAAGCAAAAAAAAAATTCTCTTACTAACAATTCCACCCTCAAAAAAAAAATATGCCTCACAATGCATAATGAATCTATCACCTTTCTATAAAGAGGCGGGATAGGCATGTTTCATCATGAGTCCTCTTAAACTATGGTTGGTCATTATGATGATCATAGTTCTCAAGCATTTAAACATTGATATTTACAATATTGTTTTATTGTATAAATTGTTTTGGTTCAGCTCAATATAACTATGCATCAGTTCCTACATATATTCTCAGGAAACTGCCCCCTTCATCATTTCTTATAGCACAATGTTATCCCTTCACATTCATGTACCATGACTTACTCAGCCATTCCACAATTGAAGGGTAGCCCCTCAATTTTCAATTTTTTGCCATCACAAAAAGAGCTACAAAAATACCTTTGTACTTATGAGTGCTCCTCTTTCTTTGAATTCTTTGGAATATAGACGTTGTGGCAGAATGACTAGTCACGCATAATTTAATAGCCTTTGAAGCATAGTTCCAAATTGCTTTCTAGAATCATTGGACCAGTTCACAGCTCTAGCAACTGTGTATTAAAGTACCTGTTTTCACATAGCCCTCCAGTTTCTGCCATTTTCTTCAAGCATTTCTATTGAAAACAATTATTCTAAGCCATTTGGAATACATAAAAATGCTCAGCCTAGGAGACTCAATGATTACCAAAGATTAATTTGTAACTTCCCTATAGTTATCATAACAGTATTGTGAAATTTAAAATCAGAAGATTTGGATTATAGTTTGAGCTAAAACACTTATTAGTTTTGTAACTTTGGGCAAAGCACAGATGCCAGGTCTCAGTTTCTTCATCTGTGAAATGGAATTA
This sequence comes from Macrotis lagotis, assembly GCF_037893015.1. Classification (NCBI taxonomy): domain Eukaryota; kingdom Metazoa; phylum Chordata; class Mammalia; order Peramelemorphia; family Peramelidae; genus Macrotis; species Macrotis lagotis. The sequence goes on from NC_133662.1 coordinate 11,811,141, forward strand.
ATGTAGTCCCTACCTCACAGGGCTGTTATGAGTATCAAAGAAGATAAACAGATTTTTTTTACTAACCATAAAAGCTTATGTACATGTAAGATTTTTTTTATCATTATTATTTCTGTGGTTATATTAAAAGGGATAAGGACTGGATGGATTATATTTCAATGACATAAAGCATCCCCAGATAAGGAAACTCCCTTTGCTTTGTAAATTTTCATTTTAGGGTTGTCTAGAGCAATGAGAGATTTTTGACTTGCCCAGGGTCACATGGCCAGAATGTGCTAGGGGCAGAACTTGAACCCAGGTCTTCTTGACTTTGAGGCCGACTCTTATCTCCTAAACCTCATCATTGTTCCTGCAACCTGAAGGAAAAAGGAACACTTGAATCCAAAACCAATGATTAACAATGATTAACAATGTAAAAAATACATACACTTTATAAATAATAGTAAAGGTGAAATTTGTAATGCAAAGTTTTATCACATGGAAGAGAGCTTCAAAGAAGAATGAAAAGTGTCAGAAGAAGCTGGTATATGGGGCAGCACCTGTCCTGGAATCTTTTCCTTTGTTTAAATCTGGCCTCAGACACTTATTAGCTGTGAGGCCCTAGGCAAGTCACTTAACTCTTTGTCTTAACTCCTCACCTGTAAAAATGATATAGAGAAGGAATGCCAAGCACCCCATTATCTTTGCTAGGAAAAACTCTGAATGGGTCCCAAAAAGTTAGACCCAACTAAAAGGACTGAACAACAATAATTCTTTTTTTTTTAGGTTTTTGTAAGGCAAATGGGGTTAAGTGGCTTGCCCAAGGCCACACAGCTAGGTAATAATTAAGTGTCTGAGACTGGATTTGAACCCAGGTACTCTTGACTCCAAGGCCAGTGCTTTATCCACTACGCCACCTAGCCGCCCCAACAATAATTCTTTATATACAATTCTAGTTCTATAACCTAATCCTAGGTTGGTTAAGCAACACAGGGCAAACATTCATCACTTTAAGGGATTTAAATTACATTGGATCAAAGCACAATTAAGTGACAATTTTAGTCACTTCTACTAGTATGAATCTATTATCTTTTCATTCTCTGTATCCCATGATTTTTGTGTTTAGTTTGTGCTAATCCAAATACATTGCTTAACATGAATCTTATCTTAGTGTGCTTTATCCTGCCACAGAAATGACGAAGTTGTCTAGGATGAAATTGTAATTTCAAGGCTATGATGAAGTATGATTCTGTGATATATTCACAATATAATTAGAACAAATCTATAAGCTTGGATCAGAAAGTTATATTCAGCACAAAATGAATTAACCTTTGATGGATTTGATGCTAGATGATGATCACTATTCTATTTAATGAGTTCTGCAATAGGACATGAGTCAAGAATATGGTAGACAACAGAGTGACTGCTCTGTTCTTTTCATGATCCACCCAAGGAAGTGTTTTGGTTTTTTATAACATCAACAAGGATCCAGAAAGTAAAATTGTTTGAAATTTATTTTATAGCATTCTCTTCAACTTACCCTGGTAAAGCCAAGTCAAGCTCAAGTTTTATGCAAACCAGATTTAATTTCAGGGCTGCTCGTGAATCACTCTTGACTTATGCACACAACGCAGGCCTTCTGTAGTAACTTCAGAATATTTAGCTCATATTTTAGTCTTTACAGATGGAGAGATAAAGTGGCTATACAACGTACTGGGAACCTTTCTTTAAAGTTTAATGATACCAATGAAGCATGCAGGCAATAGAATGGCAGTCCTTTCCTTATGTTGTGTGAACAGTTCACATATTTCTGAGTTTTTCATTTCTCTGATTACTTTCTATAAGCTGTTTCCTCTGAATAATTCATCTTCCCTACATGTAACTGCCATGATTTCTAACCTGTGAATCTACATTGCTCTCGATTCCTTAGCTTCAAGTCTTCAGAGATTGTACTAATTCTTGGCTCAAAGCCATTCAATATGACTAGAATCATATGTCGTTGAATAAGATGGACTTTCATTTCCAGGAGAAGCATGGGATCATTTAAAAACCCTGCAATTTCCTAAAAGTATTTCCTAGAGCACCTTTTTCTTCCTATTTAATTTTGGGCCCAGTTTCTTGTTCATTTGTAGGGTCTATTCAAGAAATACATACTGCAAATTGCCTTCTGTGGGGTTTGGGGGGAGGAGGGAAGTAAGATTAGGGGAAAAATTGTAAAACTCCAAATAAATAAAATCTTTAAAAAATACATACTTATAGACAATATTTGTGGGTTTTCCATCAAACTGTATATCATAATCTAGACACTGAACAGCATTTTCTCTAAATTGTTTTATTTAACCTACACATTCTTTTCTTTTTAAATTTAGATCCAAGTTCTTTCCTTTCCTCCTAGTCTTCCTCACCCACTGAGAAGGCAAAAAGTATGATATTAATTATGCATATGAAATAATGTATAATATTTCTATATTATCCATATTACTAAAAACTCAAAAAAGATAAAGTGAGAAATTATACTTTAATTTGCACTGAGACTTCATTAGTTCTCTCTTTGGAGGTAGAAAACATTTTTTTCATCATGAGTTCTCTGGAATTGTCTTGGATCACTGTGTTGATCAGAGAAGCTATAACTTTCACATTACAACATCATCACAACATTGCTGTTACTGTCCTAGTACTGTTCACTTCATTTTGCCTCAGGTCACATAAATTTTGCCATATTTCTTCTGAAATCACTGTCCTCATCATTTCTTATAGCACAACAGTATTCTACCATAATCACATGTTACAACTTATTCAGTTATTCTCCAATAAATGAACATCCCCTAAATTTCCAAATTCTTTGCCATCACAAAAAGAGCTACAATAAACATTTTTGGACATATGGAATTTTTTCCCCTTTAATCTCTTTGGGGTACAGACTTAATAGTGGTAGATCCAAAAAAACCGACTCATAAGGTCATCGGGTTTACAGCTATGTACAGCTTATAGCCCTTTGGACATATTTCCAAATTATTCTCCAGAATGATTGGATTAGCTCACTACTCTACCAACAATTCATTAATGTACCTATTTTCCCTTATCCTCTCCAGCATTTCATTTCTGATAGGTATGAGGTGCTATCTTAAAGTTGTTTTAATTTGCATTTCTCTACTCTACAGTGATTTAAAACGTTTTTATATGACAATGGAAAGCTTTAATTTCTTCTGAAAACTGCCTATTTATTTTCTTTGATTATTAATTGGGAAATGGTTATTTTTTATAAACTTGACTGGATTCCTTTTACATTTAAGAAATGAGGCCTTTATCTTATTCTTCTCTCACAAGTTCCAATTTTGATTCAAGCTTATCATGAATGGAAATGTAAAGCCTATATCAGATCTTCTGTTGGAAGGGAGGAGGGAGAAAAACAGTAAAACTCAAAATCGTGCCAAAAAAAATTGAGTGGTTAGAAACTACCCATTGTATGGAATTGGAAAACATAAAATATTTAAACTTGCTTTAAAGTTTTTTCAGCAAAATGTAATTTCCATGATTAACTCTTTCAATTAGCTTTAATTTTGTCCAAGATCATGACTGCCACTCCTATCCCCTAAACTTCAGCTGAAGCATATTAGACTTTCTGTCCCAAGTGTAGCTCTTGTATCATAACATATTGTTGGAATCTGCTATCCATTTTAGTTCTGTTTGATTTGGTTAACTCAGTACATTCTCATACAACAGTATTATATATATATATGTATATGTACATATATATATATATGTGTGTGTGTGTATATATATGTATATATATGTGTGTGTGTATATATATATATATATATATATATATATATATATATATATATATGATCACTACTGTGCATTTCCCTATGCCTGAAGAGCAATAAAACTTATCATACTATTTGACCCAGCAATACCAAAGAAATTTGGGAAAAGTCCTACATGTTCAAAACTATTTATAGCAGCTCTATTCGTAGTGACAAAGAATTGGAAATTGATGCCCATCAATTGGGGAATGACTGAACAAGTTGTGATATATAAATATTATGGAGGACTCTTGGTCCTTAAGAAACCATGAATGGTTGGACTTTAGAGAAGCATGGAAAGAATACATGAACTGATGCAGAATGAAGGGAGAAGAATGAAGAGAATATTGTACACATTAACACCATTCTGAGTTGACCAACTATGAGGGAGGCCACTTCTCTCAGCAGTTCAGAGACCTAGGACAACCCTGGGAGCTATTACAGACAATGCCATCTTCACCTAGAGGAAAACAAAAAACAAACCAACCAAAAAACCCCCATAGTATATAAATGGATACTATGTTCACTTTTTTAAAAAAAAACTTCTCTATGTTTTTCCTTTCTATCCAATGGTTTTCTTTCTTTTCCCTTAGTCCTAATTCCTCATAAACAAAAGGACTTTTATGTCAAGATGCTAGATACAAATTTAATGTATAATTTGTAGTAGACTGTTCATTGCTGAGGGATTTGGGAGGGTGGTAGAAAAATAAATATGCAAGAGCATGAATGTTGAAAAACTTTAATAACTTGTAATTGGAAAAAAAAAAACCTATGCATTTTCCTCCAGTCCACTTTTCTGTTTGTCCTTCCCCCTCTCTCTTTTTATACTGTCTCTTTTCCAAAGACTGAATTTGCTTCCTATCACTGACTCCTCCAATCCACTCTTTCCCTTATAATTCCCCTCCCATTTCTTCAAATCCCTCGCTATCTTCTCTATTAGGTGAGAAAGATTTCTATATCTAAATCTGTGTATGTGTGCATGTGTATGTATGTGTACAAATATATATTTCTCTCTTTGAATCAATTCTGATGAATAAGGTTCAAGCACTGTTCTCCCCATTACCCCCTCTACTATAAAAGTTCTTCCTTGAATACTTCTTCAATGTGAGAAAATTTTCCCCATTCTACTTCTTCCTGTCCTCTTTTCCCAAAGTATCTGCTTCTCCCCTCTCCATTTCTTTGGAGGTTAACTGAAAAAAAAAACCTGACAGATCTTCCCTAATGTGGAATCTCTGGGATTTGGTTATAATATTTTTTGGGAGTTTTAGTCTTGGGATCTTTTAAAAAGAAGTGACCAATGGATTCTTTAACTTCTATTACTCTCTGGATCTGAGATATCAGGATAGTTTTCTTTGATAATTTCTTGAAAGATGATGATTAGGAAAATTTTTTGATCATGGCTTTCAGGTAATCCATTTATTCTTCAATCAGCTCCCCTCTTCTATTTTTTCATTATTTAAACTTTGTTTTATTTTACTTTGTTTCTTAAAGTCTCATGGAGTTCAGAGTCTCAGCAGTTCAGAGACCTAGGACAACCCTGGGAGCTATTACAGACAATGCCATCTTCACCTAGAGGAAAACAAAAAACAAACCAACCAAAAAACCCCCATAGTATATAAATGGATACTATGTTCACTTTTTAAAAAAAAACTTCTCTATGTTTTTCCTTTCTATCCAAGCTTTCACTTGCCCAATTCTACTTTTTAAGAAGTTATTTTCTTGAGTGAGCTTTTGTATCATTTTTTCCATTTAGCCAATTTTGTATTTTCAGTAATTCTTCATAATTTTTATGCCCCCTTTACCATTAGGTCAATTCTATTTGTTTTTTTAAGTGTTTTATCTTTTCTTGTGCTTTTATACCAAGCTGTTAATTCTCTTTTTATAATTTTCATGCATTCTCATTTCTTAACCCAGTTTTTCCTCTACCACTTTTATCTCTTTAATTCTTCTAGGAATTCTTGCGGGCCTTGGGTCAAATTAAAATTTTTCTTTGAGCCTTTGCTTGTTTTTACACTGTTAATTTTTTCTAAACTTGTGTCTTTGGGGGCAGCTAGGTGGCGCAGTAGATAGAGCGCCAGTCCTGGAGTCAGGAATACTTGAGTTCAAATCCAGCCTCAGACACCTAGCTGTGTGGACTTAGGCAAGCCACTTAACCCCATTTGCCTTACAACGAAAACATACATACATATATAAACAAATAAACAAACAAACAAATAAATTTGTGTCTTTGATTTACATGCCACCATAATAGCTTTTTAAGGTTAAGGTCTTTTCTTTTTTCTCTGTTGCTCATTTTCCCAGTCTATTTTTATTTGATTTTGAACTTTATGTTAATGTTGGACTCTGATCACCCGGAGGTGGGGGAGGCACTGTGCCAAGCTTCATGATTTTTTTGTGTTCCTATTTTCAAAGCTTGCTTGGGGGATCTACAAGTTTTCAGTGCTTTCAAGGTGATGTTGCTCTGGGGGGTGGTATGATCACTGCTCTCCTCTTCTGAGCTTTGGTCTTTACCCAGAAAGGTCTCCTGCTTTCCTTTAGACACAAATACCTGCACTCCTTTTGGCCCTGGGATTGTGTCCAAGTGCCCTGATTTCCCGTAGCCACAAGTGCTAGTGCTCCGTTTGACCCGGGAACTGTGATCAGCATCTCTGATTTCTTGTGACTAATCACAAGTGCTCCTCTCTATTCTGGATCTGTGACCCAGAACTCCTTATGGGAAATAGAATTGTACCTAGTGCCAGCAAAGAGTCCCCATAATTGCTTTCTGACTAGAGATCCAATCCCTATACTGTGTCTGGGCTGTTAGCTCCTAAAGCTAATGCTGCTTGCTGGTGTGTCATGCTCTGGGTCTTGCACTCACCCTGATGTAACAGTCCTCTCCTGGGGCCCTTTTAATTTGTCCAAGTCTGGAAAAATGTATTCCTCTGACATTTTGTTGACTCTTCTGATTCAAATTTTAATTAAGGTGCCATTTTATGTATATGACCACAGCACTCTGCTCTGACCTGGAGCTGTAAGGAGGGGCCCCGTTCAGTTATCTTAGTATGGAAGCCCAAACTGCAACCTGGATCTGAGTGTGGGCAAACAGCAGAGTCCTGACCCCAGGGACAGCAGAGAAAATTTTTCAGTCTCACCTGACCCCCTTACCATCTATCAGCTGTGCTCTGGAGGTGCAGGCTGGTTTTTCCTGATTCTTGCTGCAGGTTCTGCAGCTGGTATTCCTCACTCCACACTCATTCTGGTATAGCAAAATTCTCTCACCACCCCTTCAAGCTGTTCTGGGGCTGTGTTGTGAACAGGGCTTTTTCAAATTCACAGTCCTGGTGAAGCATACCTTTTTCATAGGACTTCTAAGTTATCTTGGACTGGGAAAATGTATCACTCAGTCTTTCTGTGGGTTCTGCTCCTCTAAATTTTGGCCACAGTCATATTTTATGGGTTTTGGAGATTTTTGGGGAAGGAGTTCCCGGGAAATGCTGCCTTCTTGCTGCCATCTTGGCTTCACCCCTAAGGTGTCATTTTAAGTTGTTTGAAAGGGAATGTTGGGAGAGTTCAGCTGAGTCTTGGTCTGTTCTCTGCCCTCTTCAACAAAAGCATTCTTAATCTACCTGATATTCTTCTAGATTTATCGTAAAATTAAGCTTTTTTAAGTGATTATATATCTCAGATAGGAAGCTTTGCAATGTTCCAGTACTTGATGGACTCAGAATACTGTCATCTACAAGGAAGAAAGCAATTAGAGAATTTCAATATCTACAAAATATCCCTCTTTGTTTAGGATTTAACTTAAAGATTGACTGGGGGTGGGCAGAGCCAAGATGGCAGCATGAAGGAAGCATTTCCCAGAAACTCATTCCCCAATAAACTCCAAAAGCTGTCAAATTATGGCTCTAACCAAAATTTAAAGGGGTAGAACCCACAGAAAGACTGAGTGATACATTTTCCCAGTCCTAGATAACTTAGAAGTTTGGTGGGAAAGATGTATTTCACCAGGACCAGAGGTTAGAAAAAAGCTGCCACAGCTCAGCACAGCCCAGCCCAGCCCAGCCCAGTCCAGCCTGGGGATCACTGGGAACAGCTTGAAGGGGCGGTGAGAGAACACTGCTGCAAAGAATGAGTGTGGCATGAGGAGCACCGGCCTCAGAGCAGCACTGTGGTGAGAACCTGCAGCGGGAATCTGGGGAAACCAACCTGCATCTCCAGAGCACAGTCACCAGATGGCAAGGAGGTCAGGGGAGACTGCAGAAATCTCTCTGTTCTCCCTGGGGCAGGACTCTACTGTTTGCCCACACTCAGATCCAAGTTGCAGTTTGGCCTGCCATACTAAGATAGCAGGGCCCCTCCTCACAGCTCCAGGGCAGAAGGGAGTGCCTGTGGTCATCTATATATCAAAGCACAGACAAAAAAGCATAAGTCCTTGGAGGAATAAAGGTCCCAGTGGGGTATCCCAAAAAACACCCCAAAGTGGGTGTGCTAATAATACTCAAAAATTCAGGAAATACCCCAAAACTAGGCACAGGCTGGAGAAATGAGTAAACAGAAAAAAGAGGAACACCATTGGGAAATTCCTTGTCTATGATCCCAAGAAGGATCAAAATACTCAATATGAAGATGAGGAAGAACAAGCTCCTGCATCTAAAGACTCCAAGAAAAACAGAGCTCAAAAAAAGGTTTTGAAAATCAAGGAAGGGAGATAGAAGAAAAATTGGGAAAAGAAATGAGATACAGGAAAAACATGAAAAAGAAGTCAGCAGCAAGGAGATCCAAAAAAAATGCTGAAGAAAATAACATGTTAAAAACCAGCATAGGTCAAAGGGATAACACAGTTCAAAAAGTTATTGAGGAGAAGGATGCTTTAAAAAGCAGAACTGGCCAGATGGAAAAGGAGATAAAAAAGCTCTCTGAGAAAAACAAATCCTTCAGATGTAGAATGGAACTAAAGGAAGCTGATGACTTTACAAGAAGTCAAGACAATACTTCAACACCAAAAGAATGAAAAATTAGAAGAAAATGTGAAACATCTCATTGAAAAAAACAACTGATATGGAAAACAGATTCAGGAAAGGAGCCTTGACCTCATTTTTAAAGAAATCCTACAGGAAAATTGCCCTGATATACTAGAAGTAGAGGGCAAAATAGAACTTGAGAGACTCTACCTATCTCCCCCAGAAAGAGATCAAAAAAAAACCCAGCCTCCAGAAATATTATAGCCAAGTTCCAGAACTCCCAAGTCAAAAAGATAATATTACAAAGGAGCCAGAAGGACACAATTCAAATATTGTGGAGCTGCAGTCAGGACCACACAGGACTTAGCAGCAACTACATTAAGGGTTCATAGGGCTTGGAATATAATATTCCAGAAGGCAAAAGAGCTTGGAATGCAACTGAGAATCAACTATCCAGCAAAACTGAAGATCCTCTTACAGGGGAAAAGATGGACTTTCAATGAAACAGGGAATTTTAAATGTACTTGTTGAAATGACCAGGGCTGAACAGAAAGTTTGACCTTCAAATATAGGACTCAGGTGAAGCATAGAGAGAAGAGGAGAAGGGTAAAATATGAGGGACTTAATGATGATCATGAATTGCATGTATTCCTGCATAGAAAAATGATACTGATAACACTCATACGAAACTTCTCATTTAATAGAGCAGGGAGAAGGAGCTTTTATAGATGAAGCACAGGAGAGAGCTGAATTTGAAGATTAATATAATATAATATAATATATTATAAAAATGGAGTAAATGACTAAAAGGGAAATGCACTGGGAATGAGAGAAGGGAGAGAGGTGGAATGGGCTAAGATATTTCATATAAAAATTATACATGTGTATATATATATATATATTACAATGAGCTTTTGCATTGATATAGTGGGGGGAAGGCGAGGGGGAATGACAGAACCTTCACTCTCATCAGAAATGACTCAAGAGTGGAAACAGCATACATATTCAATAGGGTATAAATATCTAGAGTAAAAAGGGAAGAAGGGGGGAAAGGGGAAAGGTGGGGGGATGTGGGTGATAGAGGAAAGGGTAGATCATTGGAGAGAATAGTCAGATATAACACATTTTCTTTTATACTTCTTGCAAGGGGCTGGGATTGGGTGGCCTGTCTGGGGCCACGGGGCTAGGTGGTTGCTGGGTCTCAGGGGTGGGATGTGGGCTCGGGGACTCTTGGCTCCAGGGCTGTTGATCAGTCTGCTGAGCCACTCTGCTACCCTACAGCACATTTTAGAAGAGGGACAGAGTGAAAGGAGAGAGAAAATATAACATATGGTAGTGGGAAGGAATGAATGGAGGGAATTACAATCAGCAACAGCTGAAAAATATGAAAGTAACTTTTATGATGGACTTATCATAAAGAATGTGATCCACCTGAGACAGAGTTGATGGTATCAGAACACAGACTGAAACACATTTTTTTTTCCCTCTTTCCTTTATTTCTCATGAGGGTCTATATTTTTTTGGGAGGAGGGGGTATTATGTTTACTTTTTTTGTTTACTCTTAAACAAGTTTAGTAATGTATAAAAAAACCCATTGCTTGTGCAGAAATATTCATAGAATTCTGTTCGTGGTGGCAAAGGATTGGAAATTGAGTGGATGTCCTTCATTTGGGGAATGGCTTAACAAAATGTGGTCTATATATGTGATGGAACATTTGTTCTATTAGAAGCCAGAGGAGATGGGAATTCAGGGAAGCCTGGAAAGATTTGCATGGACTAATGCTGAGCGAGATGAGCAGAACCAGAAAAACAGTATACACCCTAACAGCAATATGGAGGTGATGACCAACCTTGATGGACTTGCTCATTCCATTTGTGCAACAATCAGGCACAATACTTTATTTTTCTTCCTTAAGGATATGGTTTCTCTCTTATCACATTCAACTTACATCAATGTATACCATGGAAACAATGTAGGGACTAACAGACTGCCTTTTGTGGGGGGTGGGGGGGAGAGGGAAGCAAGATTAGGGGGGAAATTGTAAAAATTTCAAAATTAAAAAAAAGGTTGACTGGGCATCCTCTTGAACAAATATTTGTTTTATAGCCCTATTTTCTATCTCAATTGATATTAACAATCAGGGGATTTTTAAATGAAGTTATTTCTATTGCATATATATGGTAGACACCATGTTGGAGGAATGCCTTTAAAGGCATTATTTCTTTGTTGAATCAAATACATTTTAATGGTCAACAAATAATTAGTATACTCAGATCTTATAATCTCAATACTTTTCAGTCAATTGTGTGATTGTAAAGATGCAGTTTGCAGTAGAATATTGTTTGTCTACCTATTCTTTTCTTATAACTTCATCAAGAATGTTCTCATATGCATGTAAAATTTCTTTTCATAAAAAATTTGACTGAGATGGAAACACGTGGGTCCTTAATTATCAATATTCTCTTGATTTTCTCCTTCATGCTTTTAGTTTCTACTATCACTGACTTACATATTTTGAGAAGGACTTCTTCAAAAATCTGTCACCATGAGTATGAATTTACTCCAGTATACATAATCTGGTAGGCTGCATTCCCGTCTTTGTTTCTTTGGGTTTCCTCCTTTTTCTCATTCACCACATTTCAAACTGTGATGCTAAATCTGAATAAGGTGTTTCACCATCTTAGATGGTGAAAAGACTTTGTCAAAGAAATATTTGCAGGTCTTTTTCATTTTTCATCTGCTTCTCATTTTCCTTCCAGCTTTATCATTAGATGAGATGCCTTCTGTATTACTTTGCTTAGTTAGGTCTCTTGTTAAACTATCTTTTAAAGAAAATATTATTTTATTTCCCCTCTCCAATTTACAAGTCAAACTTTAAATTATTTTTTGTACTACTTTTCTACTATATCTCATTGTTTTGTTAGGTGATATTTCTAACAATTTGTCAAAGTTCTGTTCTTTAAGATTTTAAAAATGATTTTATATTCTAAAGTGGTATTGCCCCAGACTGTTTTTTCTCTTTGGTTTGATAACTTATTTACATGAGTTAAACTTCTTTAAGAAACATATACGATTGTCAAAGTCCATTCTTCCACACCATTTTTAGGTATCAATAATTTGTTTAAGTAGATTGGGACTTAGTTGTCAGCATTTGAATATGTCAACCAGCATTTGATTCAGCAAAGCAAAATGCTGTCTTTAAACCTTCTTCTAACCAAATGTCTGTCATACATGTCAAAAATCTTACAAGATTCATTGAATGATGTAAACAAGAGATGATTTCATTTAAAACTGTATCTTTTTCTAATTTTTATCCCTTTCTCTAAAATGTCAGTGTTCCAACTACACATCAGGTGATGAGCTGGTTTTTGTCCATAAAAATATAATTAATTTTTCACATTATTTGGTAATCACCAGGTTCAGCTCCTCCTAATTCTTTTTCCAAAGCAAGTATTTATTGCTTTTCAGTACCCTAAAAAATCTTGGCTCCTCTTATTTCTTATTCCTGAATCATATTTTTCCCAACATATTTTTCCATCATCCTCTCCATGTCTATCTTTTCATTAATAGTTTGCATTAAAGCATGTGATGTCTTATCTCAGAGGATCTTATTTAATTCATAGTATTTATTTACTTTTTTCATTTGCTTTTACAGAGATTGATACCTAAAATGCAATTATTTTCAAGGTGATTTTTTTTTTAGCTTTTGCAAGGCAATGGGGTTAAGTGGCTTGCCCAAGGCCACACAGCTAGGTAATTATTAAGTGTCTGAGACTGGATTTGAATTCAGATACTCCTGACTCCAGGGCCGGTGCTCTATCCACTGCCACCTAGCCGCCCCTAAGGTGATGTCTTTTGAAAATTGTAGGTACTACAATAAGAAATGACCAAATATTCCATGAAATGATTGTTTTTGGATGCAAGATAAAACCAATACAACCAATACCTTTAATTGTTTCTCTGAGAACTTAAAAGCCATCCTTCCACTTAACTGCAATTTCCTTTTATCTTCTAGTTTTACATACAGTTATAATGTCAAGGCTAATACAATTCAAGTCTTCCAGATGTATGCCCACTCAATGGTCACCAGACAAAAATCTCACATTTAAAGTACAGATGTAAACATTCAAGCTAAAATATATGTAATAGATAAAGGTATCTTTATTTCATCTTAGAGACAAGGAATTCAAAAATAAGAAAAAACATTCCTCATGCTTACGTGTCACTTTTTCTTATGATCATAAACAATATTTTAGACCAGTTCCTTTTTTATTGTATTTTTTAAAGGGCAACGAAAAAGAGAATTTATTAAAGATAGATTAATGTTTTAAAGTGGTAAACATGAATCTATAAAACCATAATTTACCTCATTTGTGTAGTTTCCTCTACTAAAAGTCCTAATTTAATCTTATCTCTGGTGTGTGAAAGCCACCCTGGGTTCTCAAAGGCTATGTCAGAAGAACAAACTTTGACAGTTCCTACCCAAGATGAAAAGGCCTTAAATATGGGCCTAGGATTCTAATTTTCTCTCTCATTTGAGAAAGAAGCTTGCTGAGTTTGGAAAGGCTCATCACCAGAAGGTCAGTATATGAGGTTTTGGTCAGATGAACCCTTGATAGACAAGTCTACACCAATGAAATCATTAATCTTTTGAAGTACTAAAAGACATAACTTTAAGATTCTCATCAAAATAGCAAAAAGTTTCAACATGCATTTTAAATTGGTTGACTACATTTTTAGTTACAGGAGCAAAGTAAGGAAAAGATCATGGAATTAGAAAGGGGGAGAGATTCTGAATCCTAGGTGTTAAGTTAAAAAGAGAAATCCCTTGGGTGAAGGATGTGGCAGAAAGTAATCAAAAACAAATGGTGGAGGAAACAAGAATTGTTTGGATTCCCAGCTGGAAAGTACCTTAAAAGCATCCAAGGACTTGTCAATAGTGATAGATGAAAGTGAGGCTCCTCACTTTTAAAACAATACAAGAGGGGGGGCGGCTAGGTGGCGCAGTGGATAGAGCATCGGCCTTGCAGTCAAGAGTACCTGAGTTCAAATCAGACCTCAGACATTTAATAATTACCTGACTGTGTGGCCTTGGGCAAGCCACTTAACCCCATTTACCTTGCAAAAACTTAAAAAAAAACCCCCAACAATACAAGAAGAGGTACTTGGAATATCATTGGTCTTTCATATTCAGTGATGTTCATTTTATTCTTTTCTAATGGTAAAAACCCTGTATTAAGAGAGAAGATTAGGGGTGGCTAGGTGGCATAGTGGATAAAGCACCGGCCCTGGAGTCAGGAGTACCTGGGTTCAATTCCAGTCTCAGATACTTAATAATTACCTAGCTGTGTGGCCTTGGGCAAGCCACTTAACCCCATTTGCCTTACAAAAAAACTAAAAAAAAAAAGAGAGAAGATTATATAAGAAGTCAACTACTTTCTAGAAACCCCTGTTCCAAATCCTACCTAGTAATCTGGAATGATATTTTTTCCTGTCCAACTTTGCATACACACTAATAAGTCTTCCAAATCATTCTGCCCAAATGGCCTTTCCAATGGTCTCCAAAATGCTTGGAATTGCTTTAAGCTGCAATACTTATTTTGGGTTAAGTCATTTCCTGCCTAGGTCAGCAAGTGTGAAAATCTGGACAGGGACAAGCTAAAAGGTAAAGTTACTTAGGTTACTGCTACCTTGCAGTTTTTGTTTTCTCTTTCATTGTTTCTTTATCTTCTTTTTTACAGGACTTAAATCTCTAAAGTCATCAGATATGAGATGATGCAATTGTAAGAACTTACATAAAAACCTCCTAGGCTTTTATTTCAGATCAAGGAGAAAAATCTATAGCCTGGTATTACAACTATAAAGAACAATCTTACTACTTCAAGATAACAAAACTGGTTCATTGATTGTTAAACTCTTTAAATTTTCCATCTTTTTTTCCCTTGTATCATACCTGCATTGTGGACATTAATCTCTTGCTACATTCATTGAGCAAGAACCCTATAGACAAGGCTTACCTTTGAGATGAGAATTTCAAACCTAGAAAGCACTATTTTCCATTACTATGTTATCTAGATGTTCTTAATGAATCCTTAACTATCAACACACTTTTGGTTGCTATAGGACTTTTAAAATAATAGATCCTGAAGCATATACAGAGAGGACAGAGATCATGCTCTTAAAAACCCAGAAGTGAGAAAGGACTTTTGAGTGGATGGCATGTCTCATTAAATCAGATTGGGGCAAATAATGAAATTTCAGATACCTCAATGTTAAAAAACAATAAAAGTCTAGAATCTGATCATCTAGCCAGAGTTGAATTTCTATTGATGCAAACTGGCATGTATCTCAAGGATCACTGACTGCTCCTTTTAAAATAATATTATGATAGTTAAGGGATGACCTTACTTTTCTTTTTTTTTTAAAAAAGCCAGAACCTAGAGTTTGACTAAGATCACAGGATAAGAAATATCAACAGAAGATCCATATTAGATGTTTCCTTGAACAAGATGAGCAATGCAAAGAGTGATTAAGTCCCTTTTAATTGCTGTAGTTAAAAAAAGCATAAGTTCAAATTCCTCTCATTTCAAACACATACATATCCATTTATAACTGGTGGATTCTTCTGCCCAAATGCCCCATTCTACTATATAAAACAAACACAGGTGATGAAATTTACAAAATAGGTGGGTCTTCTATGACATTTTTTTCCCCAGAGAAATAATATGGCATTACAAATACTTTGCCCCAAGTTAGTTATTTTAGAAACCTATCCCAAGACCATGGAGAATCAACTCTCATAAGGAGTCAAGAAATGTTCTTCTGGTGCAAACATTTCTTTGATTCTTAAAGCTATTCTTAAAGGTTTTAGGTGGGTTTTTTGCCATGCAGAACTCATCTGAGAATCAAAATGTCTCAATTTGTCCAAAAATTCACAGTTCATTTTCTTCATTCACATGAATTCATCTGAAATCATGGCCATCCTGATTTGAAGATATATTCTCATACTTCATTAGTGAAGAATAATTCCTAAGGTTCATCCATTCCCTCCTTCCACTTCATTTCTTGGATCTAAGCTTTCTTCTCATTCCTTTCCTCTCAATCTCTGCATTCTTTTTCTGCTGCTAGGTCTGGGAACCATACCATTTTGGCTTTTTCTAATCGGTTCTGAATCTCATTTACTTTACTTTCCACTGTTACAATTTTTACATCCTTTTTCCTATGAAATCCTATCTTCAGGTTAGAGCAATTATTAATCTTGCAGCCTTGAATATTACTGGCCTTTACAAGGTGCGCACAATTAATCAGCCCTTCCTTTGAAATGTCTTAGGCAATGGAAGGTATACATGAACTGAAAAGAGTTTGTCTACATGAAACCAAGTATCTTCTGGTCAAGCATATTTTGTTAAATCTTCATTTTAATATTTATCCTTTCCAAAATAAATGGTATAAATAGATGAATCAGCTTGGTTGGTGAAGTAGAACACTGACATCAGTGGCAGTGGTGGCTTCTCCTCAGGTCATACTAGGCTCCAAGGAAAGAGCTTAAAGTGGAGGCCAGGAAGCAGAACCATCTGTCTAAGGACTCCTAGGTCAGTCCTAGACCAGGAGTTCTTAACCATTTTTATATGGTTATGTCTTTGGACCCCATTTTCAGAATAATATTTTAAAATGTGTAATATTATACTGGAAAATAGGTTTTCAGAGTATTTTTTAAAAATTCAAAGACCCTGTTTATAATCTCTGCTCTAGAATTTTAATGCACATTGTGTTTGAAATATTTCCATCAGACAGAGCCACTAGGCTTGTCAGAGAGTCAGCTTCTTACCTACTACCTCCCCTAATGACCTGACTTATAGAGCCTCTTGACTAGGGAGATCAAGAAAAGATGAGGAAGGAATTTATTTCAGTCACAGATGACAACCTATACAAAGACATGGAGGTGGGAGATGTGATGCTAATTTGAAGAAGAGAAAAGAGGTCAATTTGGGCTGGAAATTAAGTAAGTAAAGAGAGTAATGTGACAAGAGAATGGATAGGTTGGAGCCAGAAAGTAAAGAACCTGAAATGTCTACCTGAGGAGTATGTATTTTATCCTATAATCAAGAAAGAGTCAATGAAGCAAAGACATAGTATAGCTGATCTATGTTTTAGGAACATTATCCCAGTGATTATTTAGAGGATAGGCTGGGAGAAGGAAGGGACTGGAAGTAAAGAGACCAATTTGAAGGCTATTTCAAGCAAAAAGAAATAAAAATCTCTATACTATGGTGGTGACCATGCAAATATACAGAAGGGTGTGATGCAGGAGACAATGTGGAAGTAAAGGGACAAGAATTGACAAGTAGGGGCGGCTAGGTGATGCAGTGGATAAAGCACCTGCCCTGGAGTCAAGACTACCTAGGTTCAAATCTGGTCTCAGACACTTAATAATTACCTAGCTGTGTGGCCTTGGGCAAGCCACTTAATCCTGTTTGGCTTCCAAAAAAAAAAACCTTAAAAAAAAAAGAATTGACAAGTGTCTGGATGGGAGAAGTGAGGGGGGGGAGTGGATAGCAGTGGTTACTTTGAGAGGAATTTAGATGACTAGGAGAGAAGAATCTTCAATAGAAACAAAGAAATCTGGAAGACAGTTGGGTTTAGAGGGGAGAGATAATGAGTTACATTGTGGACATAAGTTATAATTACTTGACTAAAGCAGGAAAAAAACCCCAAAATATTATGCATTCAATACATTTCACTGAAAAGGTCTCTCTGTTCTCCATAGGTTTTAGAATTAAGACCCTTAGTCCTTTTCACAATAGCTTAAACTGTAACCAATAGATTGTCTCATAGACCTGATCATTTGAGAAAATAGCAATCAATTCAAGAATAAGATAAAATGGCAGTATTTCTAGAGCATATTAGGTAACAAAACTTGAATGGTCAGAAAAGAAAATGCAATAACTTCTCTCTACTTAGAAAGATTAATGATCCTAAAGCTACTTTCTGACTCCAAGCATAATAAATTGACCTAAGAGTTCTTCCTGGTTTCTTATTAATATTATAAAGGATTAAATACTCCTGGGAACAAAGTTTCCCTACAAGTATCTAAAACTAGTACACACTATAGTAACTCAGCTAAATAAGCTTCCCTATCTTATTTAAGAAATTTCTTTAAGCAGAACAATGAGGGAAGGAGCTATCGAAGAAGGGTCCAATCATTGCAGCAGAAGAAATATCCATACTCAAGACAGCCAATGAAAACAAAACTAAATAAACTCCTTTGCAAACTGTGAGGCATTATAGCAATGAAATGAAAACTAAAATCATTCATTCTAAAAGCATTTATTGGACTTCAATTAGAGAATAAAGATGGTAGAATAGCAGGAAGAAGTAAGAAGAGTCTGGCTGCTCTACTCTACCTCCACAAAGAATGAGAAAAGGAAAAAAATCATAGTGAATAATTTTTCCAGGCCAAGTGAGCATTAGGAGACATACAGAGAAGTATGCAGACACTGGGGAGAGAGGTCTTGCCTGGAGCATGCTATGAAGAGCATTCTTGTACTCACAGGCTTAAATTAGAGGACCAAGTTGTACATTGAGGCAGGAAGCACTGAGGAAGGATAAGGTCTCAGAAGCTCCTGGTGCTCTCTGGTAGCTCTACCATTCATTACCCAGTTTCAGGTAGTAAAGGGTAGTGTTTGAGTGTTCTATCTATGAACTAAATCAGGAATGAGTTCAAAAGCAAATACAAGTTGCACATATATGAATTCAAGAGAAGAGCATGGAAGTCTTTATCCCAGATTGTAGTCTGCAGTAGCATAATTATATAGGGGGAGAAGTGTATCTTTAAACAATATAGAGGACTTCTAAGCATTCCAGATACAAAGGCCAAACCTGTATAGAAACACTGAAGTGAACCCACAGGAATCAAGAGTTACACAGAAAGATCAACACAAGTGAACAATGATAAAGGAATAAATTAGGATAAACTACTTATATTAAGTGATATATATGCTCTCTCTGAAGTTTGTTATCATCATGAGTCACAGAAGAATCTAATTGAGTACTAATAAAGAAAGTCTAATTAAGGTCTCATTCTGCTATGTTCTTAGAAGAATGGAGGAGGGGAATGGAATATATTGGAGGAAAAGAAGAGAGAAGGACACAAAATTATTTTGCATATTTGTTATGCATAAGTAGAAGTCTTTAAAACAAGTAGGAAGAGGTGGGGAAAGCTGGAGACAACTGAAACTCATTTTTATCTGATCTGATTAAATGAGGGAAGAAAATATGTACACATAGAGTAAAGCAATACATTTCACTCAATAGGAAAATAGTAGGGAAAATATTAAAAAAGGGGGATATGAGGGAAGGATAATCTAAGAAAGGGATTAATAAAATTCAAAGCAATTTCTTTTAATGGGGATGCAAGTCAAAGACAAGGAAAAGCATAAGACAGCAGGATGAAGAGAAATGTACAATTCACAATCATAATTGATTATGAAGAGGATGAACTCACAGAACAGTTTAGAAATCAAAATCTCATAATATAATATTTATAAGAAACCTACTTGAAGGACAGAAGTAAAATAGGGGACTAGAACAGAATCTTTCATGCTTTAACTTAAGTGAAAAAGAAAGGCAGGATTATAGCAATCGTGATCTCAGATAAAGCAACAGCAAAAAAACAAAAATCTAAAAGAAATCAACAAATAAAAGTATCACAGGCAATATATGACTATAAATACTAAACAAATATATAAAAAATGGCAAAGCATCTAAATTCTTTTTTTTAGATGTTTTTTTTTTTTGCAAGGCAAATGGGGTTAAGGAGGCTTGCCCAAGGCCACACAGCTAGGTAATTATTAAGTGTCTGAGACCAGATTTGAACCCAGGTACTCCTGACTCCAAGGCCGGTGCTTTATCCACTATGCCATGTAAACGCCCCCATAGCATCGAAAATCCTTAAAGGAAACAGCTAATTAAATTAAAAAGAAATGAAAAGAAAAAGCTGATTAAATCATAATAGTGGAGGTCCTTCATTTAACACTCAGACCAAGTTAAGTTTATTCAAAAAATAAATGAGAAAGAAATAAATGGGATTTGTAGAATCCTAGAAAAGTTAGATATGACAGAACTTTGGGTAATATTAAATGGGAATACAGAAAAGTATACAAGCTTCTCTAGAGTATGTTACACTCTTTATTAAGATAGAACATATATTAGTGCAAAGAAAACCTTGTAAAGAAATGCAAAAAGGTAGAAAAACTATAATTCAATAAAAATTATATTCAGTAAAGAATTTTTTGAATCAAAGATTAAAAATTAATTGGAAACTAAATGACTTAATTCTAAAGAATGAATATATCTTTAGTTAAGGAAAATAACAACCTAGACAACATACCAAAGTTTTAGAAATGTAGCCAAAATATGATTTAGAGGAAAGTTTTTATTTGTAAACACTTTCATCAAGTGAAAGAGAGAACAGTCAGTAAACATTTATTAAGAACCTACTATGTGCAAGGCATTATGTTAAGTTATGGAGGGAAAAAAGAAGACCGAAGAGACAGTACCTATTCTCAAGGAGCTCACTATCAAACAGTGGAGGCAACATGCCAGAAATAGGTACAAACAAGGACATATAGTAAATAATCAGGAGATGGGAGGTATTAAAAGATTGCGAAGGCTTTCTGTAGAAGATCTGACTTCAGTTGAAGGAAGGCAGAAAGCAGTAGATGGAAATGAGGAGGGCATGGGAAACATCCAGATTAAATATCCAGAGCTGTGAATTGCAGTTGTCTTGTTTATAGAATAACAATAAAATCAGTGTCAATGAACTGAAAAGTAGTAAATGGGGAGTAAAATGTAAGAAACTTTGGAAAAAGTGTGAAAATCTAGAGAAGAGAGTATCAAGGAGAAGAGAATAGTGTCAAAGGTTGCAGAGAGGTCAAGAGGAAAAAGGATTGAGAAGAGGTCACTGGATCTTGCAATTAAGAGATTACTGGACATTTAAGGGAATGAGGTAAAAAACTGTCTTTTAGGAGGTTAAGAAGTAAAATGAAAGGAGAAAAAGTGACAGCACTAATTATAGATGTTCTTTTCAAGGAATTTGGTCACAAAATGGCAGAAAATATATAGAACAATTATTGGGATGGAAGGATTAAGTGAGAATGTTTTTGAGGATAAGACATGGCTATATTTGTAGGCAGTAGAAAAGGAGCTAGTAGAGAAACATAAGTAAGAGAGTAGGCATAACAGAATGGACAAATCAATGAACTGGGTATGCAACCAAAGAAACTAGAAAACCAACCACATTTAATAAAAATCTCCAATTAAACATCAATAATAGAAATGCCCCAGAAAGAGATGAAAGTCAAAAACTCCAAAACCCAAATGAAACAAAAAAAACACCCTTCTACTGAATTAATAAATATTAAGGTATTTAAAAAAACCCAATAAAATCAATAAGCTATTATCAACCTTGATAGACTCACTCATTCCATCAGTGCAACAATCAGGGACAATTTTGGGCTGTCTGCAATGGAGAATACTATCTGTATCCAGAGAAAGAACTGTGGAGTTTGAACAAAGACCAAATTAGAAAAAAAAAACCCTTTATTTGCTATCTCATACTTCCTTAAGGATATGATTTCTCTCTTATCACATTCAACTGAGATCAATAAATACCATGGAAACAATATAAAGACTAACAGACTGTGGGGGGTGGGAGGAGGGAAGCAAGAATGGCAGGAAAATTGTAAAATTCAAAAAAATAAAATCTTTCTAAAAAAACTCCCATGAGAATGTAGAAGAATAAATGATGCTTTCCTTAATATAATAAATAGTACCTATATAAAAGTAGTGTCAGAATTATCTGTAAGGGGGTACAGTAGAAGGCTTTCCAAGAATATCAAAGGTAAAGCAAGGCTATTCATTACAACCATTGCTATTCAATATAGTATGACTTATGCTAGCTATCATATTACATTAAGAAAAAGAAACAAAATAACCATTTTCTGCATATATTATGATTTTCCTACAAAGTCCACTAAAAGACTAATGCAAACAATAACTTCAGTCAAGTTGTAGAATAAACTCACACAGATTATCAGTATTTCTACCTATTACACAAAATCCAGAGAGATTTGGAAAGGAGACAGTAAAGAGAAATTTCTTTTAAAATAATTACAATGATATAAAATACTTGGTAGTCTATTAGTCAAGACACACAAGTTATATGGACACAACTACAAAACACTTTCTATACAAATACTGGCACATTTAGAAAAGTAGAAAAACATTAATTGCTTATAGGTGTTGTTGTTCAGTCATTTTCAGTCTTGTATGATTCACATTTTTGAGTCCCATTTGGGGTTTTCTTGACAAAGATAATGGAGTGGTTTGTCATGTCTTTCTCCAGTTTACTTTATGGATGAAGAACTAAGATAACCAAGCTTAAGTGACTTGCTCAGAGTGATACACCTAAGTAAGTGTCTGAGGCCAGATTTGAACTCAGGAAGATGAATCTTCCTGGTTCCAGGCTTAGTATTCTATCCACTGTGCCACCTAGCTGCCACTAATATGCACATGCATAGGTCAACCTAATATAATAAAAATGATAACACTACCTAAATTAATTTATTTACTCAGTGCTAATCCAAACTAGAAGAAATATCAACAAAATATATATGGAGGAACAAAAGGTTAAGAAATATCAAGGGAATTAATGAAAAGAGTAGGAAGTATGGGAGTCTAGCTGTACTAGATCTCAAACTACCACAAAGTGGCAATCATCTTGATGATGGGAACTTAGCATAGCCCTCAGAAAAAGGGCTTAAAGATCAGAGACCCCACAAGGAAAAAGGCTCAGACTTTAATTCACAATCTTGTAAAAGTTCACAATTATTACAGATCACAAACAGTTCACAAATTAACTTCATCTGGAGAGGGAGAAATATAGTGAGGGTGAATAACAAAGGTCAAAGCTAAAATGCTTGAGGGGAAAGAGAAATAGTTAAAGAGCCATAAGAGATGACTAGGCTTAGACCCATGTTGGTCCAGCATGGAGGAGGAAGTTGGTCAAACTTTTATAGTCTTGTCTATGCAGGGAGGAGTCAGGGGAAAGGGGGTCAAAGTGTGATATCCCCCCCCCCCTTATGTGACTGGGGTCAGGTATTCATCTTGGAAAGTTGAAAGTCAGGAAGGTGGAGGAAGGGTAGAGGGATGGGCTGAGGTTGCTTTCTCTTATCTTGGAGAATTTATATTTAACAACAAAAAGGGTAACATTGAAATTACATTTGAGAAGGGAATGAAACTGAACAATGGAAGTCAGAGTTTACACTGAATAGGAAGGAAGTCAGAAGCCCTCAGAAAATATCAGACAGGCTCGAATATTATTTTCTTAATGTTAAAAAATGTTGAACAAATTTTACTCTTTCAATAATCTAAGCAAATTGGTACCAGTTAAGAAATAGAGAGGTTGACCAGTGGAACAGATGAAAGATGCAATACATAGAAGAAAATTAACATAGTAACCTAATGTTTGATAAACCCAAAGATCCCAGGTATTAGAGCAAGAACTCACTATTATATCCAAACCTGGATTTCTCTAGTCCATTTGAGCCTGGTTGAGTATGGTTTCCTAAGAAAATTAATCCCAACCTCCATAGCAACTTCATACAACTCTCAAACTCACCATGGTGACTCCACACAATTCACATCCTCCATAGAGATCCCAAAAGACTCTCAATCCCTATGGAAACCATGCTACCCTGCTTCCTATATGCCACACCTTATACAAGGCATGCTTTCCCCACCTCCCACTGCAGGAGTCTGTTCTGATTCAGCCCACTGATCCTTCCTTCAGGAAACAGCCTTACATTCCATTTGCCTCCATTGCCGACCTCCTTAAACTCAGGCTTTCTGTCCCCACCTTTAGACCAGGAGATGAGTAGCAACTGAAGGCTAGCATCCAGGGAAGCTGTGAGCTGCTGCAGCAGGCTCTGGATAACTCCCTGATCTTGCCAGAAGGAACCTTTGCAATCCCTTCCTGCACCTAACAAGCCCCTGGTGTTTGAGGACAACTGCCAACCCTGGTCACCTCAGAAGATAGGACTACTTCAAGAGGAAAGACTACTTCCCAGTACTCCCCCTTCCCCTTAACTAGGACACCCGGGAGGTTCTGTTCTGAAATCCTAGCTAGGTGGGAAACTGCCTCCAAACAGAGAAATGGAACTAAGACACCTCTTCCTTTCTTTGTTTAAGCCAAAACTAAATAATTCAACAGGCAGGGAGGTCCCTATACTCCCACCCTTTATGGCGCCCTCAAATTCCCTGACACCCTCACTGACCTGGACAATTTGTATCAGAAGCAAGACAAGTGGAATGAAATTCCATTGGTCCAGCTGTTTTTTGAACTAAGGTGCGACTCCTGCTCTGCTCAAATTCTCCTCCTCCTTCATCAACTGACACTCCCCAAATGAGTCTACATTAGACTTCCCCTGCCACCTCTGCCCCCCACCCCCACCTCCAGTCCAACATCCTAACCTCCCACTATATGGACCATATCTTTGCTCTGACTCACTCTTTACTGAACCACACCAATCCTGAACCCCTTGGGGTTGTCTTCTAAAGGAGAGAAAATTTGTGGGTCAGGATTTACACCTCCTGGTCCCAATTCAATTTAGAAAGGAATGACCCTTGAACAAGACAATAAAATAAAAAATGCTGTTCTTCAATTCTCCCTCTGCAAAACCCTCCACCCTTTAAGAATTCCCCAGTTCTTAGCTTTCTTCTTGCTAACACCTTTTCACTGTTCTATAGCTAGGGGACAGGAAGAGCATCCATCCTTGACCAAAGTAGCTTGGTGCCAACTGGTAAAATTTATCTGGAAACTGCTACCATGAAAGGGGTTAGTCTATCCTCCCGATTTCTTGCTTTAGCTTGAACCCCATTCCTAGTTTCTGTATTCAAATCTCCTCCTTAAGGGTTTTCTCAGAGTAAAGTTGTTATCAATTACAGTTCAATTCCTGTATAATCCACAACCCACCCCACTCTGGGAATTATGCCAACAGAAATCTTTACCAATGATGCCTGGATTGGGTAACTATCACATGATATATACTAGAAACTTTGATTCAACTACAGAAAATTAAAAAGTTTGTGCACAAGCAAAACCAATTTAGTCAAAATGATAAGAGATCAAACAACTGGGTGGGGGGAAGCATAGCTTCTCTGATAAGATCATATTTTTATATTAGATAGGGAACTGATTCAAACTTATATTAAGTCAGTTTGCAACTGATAATCACATGGTATGAATAGGCAATTTTCAGAGGAAAATATCCAAGCTATCAATAGTAATGTGAAAAGATGCTCCAAATCACTTAGCTTTCTGATCAATAAGATGACCAGTAACCATTCCATAGGACTGATGAAAATGCTATTTGCCTCCAGATAAATACTCAGATTATGGATTGAGACACACATACATCCATAGAAATAGATATCATCAATGTAGCCCTTTATTTGACTAGATTATATCTATATAAAAATGGGTTTTGTTTTTCTTCTCAATGGGAGTGAGAGAAGAGGTGGAAGGAAAGAATATGATCCTGAAAATAAAATAAAGTTGAATAAAAATAACCCCCCCAAAGCATTATTAAGTACTTACATTTACTTACCAATATGATTATAATATTATTGCTATTATTACCTCTTTTTTTTTAGTTTTTGAGGTTAAGTGACTTGTCAAAGGTCACACAGCTAGGCAATCACTAAGTGTCTGAGGCTGGATTTGAACTCAGGTCCTCCTGACTCCAGGGGCCAGTGCTCTATCCATTATAGCACCTAGCTGCCTCCATATTATTGCTATTATTAAAATACTTTTAGATAACCCTGAAATATTTTCACCAATCCATCATTAAATATTACCTGGATATTCACTATGTGTAAGATGCTGTATTATACTTTTATATACAAGGAATGCAAATAAGTATAAGATGTAGTCCATAATTTCAAGAAGTTAATTTAGGAAAGTTGAGGCATGTCATAAAAAAGATCAATAATAGCAGTATTGATGTAAATATTTAAAATGCTATGCAAACACAGGTCAAATGTAAATGATTTTCTACTACCAAGTGCTTAAACATATGCTTTAAGGCTCAAAGTACTTCCTTTACCTCTTTCCCATAAGCTATCTCATTTTGTTTATAACTAAATATACCTGCTTAAGGTTCCCTATAATATATCTAGCTTTCTCTTTGCTCTATTTTTCAAGGCAATGTCTTATATTTGGAATGTTTTTCCCATCCCAATTTTCTCAGGTGATAACTCTTCATCCAAAAAGCGAGAAAATCATCTCCTTCCTTCCTTCCTTCCTTCCTTCCTTCCTTCCTTCCTTCCTTCCTTTTCATGTTACCTATTTACAGATGGAAAAATAGCAGTAAGAAGAAAGGCATATGTGTGTGATGAGACAGCCAGAATGGAAAAGCCAGGTATTGCCCACTCCTGATGCCCAGAGCACATCAAGTAATAGGTAACTCTTGAGCTGGGACTCTTTACCAAACAGGTTCTTTTCGCTGTAACGATACTAGCTTTGTAAGATGCACCTGGTCAGAGGCTGAAAAGAAAAGGAGGGAGTTAACAGAAGAAAGAATCACAGGAAAACTAAATTTTCACAGTGTTTGTAACAGTCCCTTAGAAACATGAGACTGCTGAATATTTGAAAGGTTTCAGGGTTGATTCTGAAATGGAAAAAGAACTAGGATTTTTCTAACCTATTCTAGAAAATTTTACATGAATATCTACTGTAACACCACTCACAGTAATCTATCTTAATACAAGCCCTAATTAAATGAGTTTCCCCCCACCCCTTTTAAATGGTCTTCCCTGAATCAAGAATTAAAGTTCCAGGCATCCAGGTGGATGCCTTACTATCTGTTTCTGCTTACAGCAGCCAGTTCAAAATTGTTGAATGATTGAGCAGTCCCTGGCCATCCCCTTGCTTGCCCTCCATGACTGTGGCTGTCTTGTTTCCACACAAAGGACTGACTCAAAGTACCTTGGATTTTGGGGGCAAGTATTCCTTTAGGAAGAAACTTAGACCTCTCATAGATAAGAATCAAGTTTAATGATTCTGACTTATAATTTATTTTGGATTAGTTTAAAACTTATTTATCTGTACTATTTATTCTTCCTGCAGACAGTTTTAATCCATTGATTTCACAGTGCAAAAGACAGTTGTCCTTTAATGTGAGAATTTAGAGCTTGTTTTCTTCTTCAAGCTGAAGATCCCTACAATGAATGTTCTTGGAAACTAGCCTTCCTCAGGTGCTGGCACCTGCACCGAAGTGGGGTTTGGGAGCAAAGAAGAGGAATCAGTTGACTGACCTCATTTGAGTTCTAATTTGGCTATCAATTTTGTGGCCATGTCAAAGTCTCTGAGCCTCAGTTTCTATGAAACGAAGGGATCACATGAGATGGTCTTCAAAATAACTTCTAGCTAGCACAAAACTTCTATGACCCTTAAGATTACCCTTTTCAAAATTAGTATGAGCTCCAAGATGCAAACAGTAGTTTCAGTTAAGCACAAGTAGGACTATAACTGAGTGAAGCCTCCCTCATGGTTTCAATGAGTTTTCCTTTTCCTCATGTCACATCAAGTCAGCAAGACTTGCAAAGTTTTCACTTCCCCAAGGTCAGGTGGTAACAAAGGTTATCCAGCACTTTACTGATTGACCCCCATATAGAAAGATACAGAATTATCTCTCTCATAGGGTAAAATGAATTATCTCTCTCTCTAATAGGGTAAAACTGAATATGCAAATAGGGGCTTGAAAATGAATTGCACCGATTGGCTAGATACTCGAGGAAAGATTGTGAGCCCAGCTATCTAGCCAACAGGTGGCAAGGGGGATGGGAACACATTAGCGACTAGGACAAAAGAGGCTTATACTTTGCATTCCTCCTTGTGTTAGAGAGGTTGTGTGTCCTTTTCTCAAGAAAAGCAAATAAATTCCTTTTTGTTCTCCAGATCTGGTCTTCAGACTATTCTGTTTAAGGAGAACCAATGCTATAACACCTGGTTCTGATACCACACAAGTATAATTAAGAGAAGATTTGATACTGGGGAAAAAAATCACAACCTATAATGTATTTTAAATGCCAAAAATGAGGTAGAAAATAATTTGGAGACTAACTTACTTTGGATTGTTTGCACTGAGATTTCCCTTCATTAATTTGGACAATGCAGAATTAGAAGCATCAAGACCCTTGTTGGTGGGGGCTAAACTAGTTTGACTGCTTCCACCTGGTCTGTTGCCACCTCAACTTGCCTGACAGCCCAGATAGACAAAATGCACAGGGAAAGCAGGTGACCTTTGCATTCATACAAACATCTCCACCCTCTCCAACCAGAACTGCCAGAGCATTTCCAATTGTGAACCTGAATTCTGCTGCTATGCATTTGCATATATAATACTTTGAAAAACACTCTTTGTGATGTTTATTTCTCCCTTTTCTTCTAAATGAAATCACTGAAGGGCAAATTTGATTTTCAAATCAGTTTTAAAACATCTGTATCCTAAAAATATAAGAGTAAAGAGAGAAGGCTTTTTGTGTTACAAGCAAAAGGCTAATTATTTTAACTGATACCACAGTGTCCACATTAAAAATACAAATGTTAAGACATTTTTAATGCACCAGAGAGACTTAATGGATATTAATATTTCATAGGGGAAAGGCATCTAGTCATGAACTATGTGACTGCAGAGGAAGATGACTAACCTTTTTTTAAAATAAGCTTTTCCAGTCTTGTACTTCAACATCTCCATCTGTTGCTCTTTCTATCTGGTGATAGATCTTTCAAATTTACAACAATATGTGTTACAGCATTCACCTCAAAGAAGTTCAAGGTGTTTAACACATTTTAATTTATTGTCATCATATCTTTATAATGTCCCACACTAAATTGCTGTTTGCAAATTAAGTTCTTGATTCTAGGACATAGTGTTCAGGAACTTAACAATTTAACAGAAGCATAAGATAAATGCTATGATGAGGAGTTGTGTTAATACTGATATAGGTTATCATGAACTTGACATGGGATAAATTTGGTTGATATTAATATATGCATCACTGAGACTGTTTAGACCAATATTACCACATATACAAACTAGAATTTTTCCAACCTATTCTAGAAAATTTTACACGAATATCTACTGTAATGCCACTCACAATAATCTATTTTAATACAAGCCCTAATCACAGCATTCACCTCATGCTGTTGTTAAAAACTGTTCATCTAGTCCTTTTATAGACGAGGAAACTGAGGACAATAACTGAAGTGTGAGACTAACAGTCAGTCTGGCATTAAAAGAGCAGAGGTAGGCTCTAAATTCACACTACTCTCCTCCAAATGGCAGCTGGTGGTCCTGTGGACGGAGTTCTATGGAATTCCAGTTCCCTGGAATCAGGGGATCCCTGAGTTCAAATCCTGTTATGTTCCTTTGGGCTAGTTGCTCAGGAAGTGTTAAGTTCCCTGCTGGCTAGTTTATCCTTAATCAGGCAAACACTGAAGGGGCAGGAGACAAGGATGTCAAGAATGACAAGTTCTCCTTAAAGTTCCCCATCAAGATCTCCATTTATTAAACCAAAAACAAGTGCTTAAATATCCTCCCAGTCCCTGGTCCATGGCACTCTACAATCAACCAGTACAACAAGGCTCTGGTGCTACAGGACCCCAGGTGATGAAAGTTTACGGTACTTTCATGTATAACAGTCCCTTACAAAATTCAACCCCAGATAAATATCAAGGATGTAAGTTTGAACTTTATCATATAAAGAGGGAGGATCTCATAAGGAATTTTGGGGAGGGATATTGGTAATGGAGAAGATATTAAAACAACTGACTTCTAAAAGGATAGAGACACTTGTGACTTCATTTCCATAGGCAGTTTCCAGGATAAGCAACCCCCCTCTCCCTATGTAAATAGGACCTTCTTAGAACTGTCTTCTGCTTCAGCTTCTTCGACTATAAAATGTGGATAATAACAGCATCTACCTTCCAGGCAGTTGTAAGAATCAAATGAGCGATTTGTAAAGCTCTTAGCAAAGTGCTTGGCAGGTGGTGGATGCTTATTAAGTGATTATTCCCCTCTGACACCATCCTGCCTACTCTGCCCATCCCACTCCCAAATCTAGTTCTCTTTCCACTATACAATCAAGTGTAACTTATGGCTGAAATGTTTTCAATTGGGTATTTTTGTATCCATTGTTTTATGTCTATGAATTGATACTACGGATGTAAATATGTATTAGACTAAAAACTAAATACACAAAAATTTTATTTCTAATTGAACTAGTTGCTTATTTACTTGTGAAACTATTTTAATTTGTGTGAAGTGCACACAAAATTTGTTTTAGGAGCTGACTTATGGAATATCTATTATAGTACTATCTAGATGTCATCTAATGAAATAAAATATCAAAAAACATAATCCTCCAAGGCTTTCCCCGACTCCACTGACACAACACTATTAAGCAACCCTAGACCAAACTTTCCTACTAGTAATTCTCCAAGTAAAGTAGCTGGTAAGGGCTCCAGAATGCAAAGATAAAGTGGGTCTCAGCTAAAAAAAGCAAAGTTGTAACTCATAGTGGGGAAGAAAAAAATTAAGTATTCTATGTCTTGGCTATAAGCTTGCTAGATACAAATGTATTAATTAAATTAATTCAATCAAAATTGGAGGTATGTAGTGAACTTAATTAAATTAAGGTAGTGCTAATCTAAGTCTGGATGTCACCCTAATCCCATTTTTGGAAACAATGTTCCTTCATAGATTTTGACCTACTTTTTCTCAGAAATGAGGTCTTTGGAAAAAATACTGGAAAAAAGACTAAAGTTATTGATAGTTAAAGAAAGGACTTCTTATTTAGACTTGACCAAGAATTTCAGACTAAAATACTGTCCTAATTATTATTCTGTAATATGTAGTCCACAGTAGGATTGAGAGGTGGTCCTCATGGAGAAGAGCTCAGTGTACTTCGAGCATAAAGAATATGATGCCTGAATCCATCATGATACAAAATGCATAATTCAAACATCTTTTTTCATCATGTAGTGGATAAAGTGAAGAATTTGGAGTCATGAACACTTTATAGTTTTTATTCTTTTTACTAACTGGGCCTATGGACAAATAACATTTTCTCTGTGACCCAGGTTCCTCATCTATAAAAAAGGGATAATTCCATTTATAGTTCCTATTTGATAGCATTGTGGTGAAGTTTGAAAGACAGAATGTGTGTAAAAGACTGCAAATTTTAAATAATTATATGTCATTTGATCTCTAAGGACTCTAGTCAACTTTCTACAACTGTAAGTTGCTGAGAAGGTGCTGATTTACCTAATGAGAAAGTTTCTTCATCCAGGACATTGCCTTTACGTATAAATGAAATCCTTAGCCATATGTCAATTATTATCATCATTTCTCCCTTCTCCCCAAACTTCTTACTCTCTATATGATAAAGTTCAACTACCTTCTTTCTCATCTTTCTTGCACTCAAAGTCTTCAATTTAGTCAAGCATGGTCTATTCATTCCCTTTCTCCCTCAATCATCTAACACATTTCTGGGGGAGTCTAGCCCCTTGTGACATTTCTATCATTAGTTTTTTTAACCCCTTTACAACTCAAGCTCTTCCACAGAGCTTTCTTGATCATCTCCGCCCACAGTCATCTGTCCCTCTTCTGAACAAATAGATCATTCACTTGGTACACAATATACATTGCCTGAGATTGTCAGTTTTCTTTCTCCATGTCTATGTATATATCTTATGTCACCTAAGGAGACTCTAAACTCCTTAAGGACAGGGACAACTGCATTATGAATGTAGTAGGTACTTAATAAATATTTGTTAATTGAATTATGCCGAGAATAAATCTAAGGAGCCTGTTCCCAAAATCAGTCAGGGATTTGTTTTGCCAGTAAACATGTGCTAGGATTTTCCCAAGAACTAGTATTGAAATCTGCTGGCTCATCTCGTAGCTTTTATGCTGGTAGTTGTGGTACTTTACAGTTTGGAAGCAGTATATTTCTTATAAGCAGCTATTATAATTATTCTCCTCAGTGAAATGGAAACATGGAATAGGCATGGCTGGGGAAACAAAAACTAAAAAAACCCTAAAAGTTCAAAGCTTTTCATAATGTGCTCTCCTACCTCCAGTCCTCTTACATTTCTCATGCTTCTCACACATAGCATCCTCCTCTCCTCTTGTACTCTCTGATCCAATGACTCTGGCTTCCTTGCTTTGTCTTTACCAAGATAGTCCAATTTCCAACTTCTGGGCATTTTCACATGTCCTGTCTCTCTCTCTCCTCATCTCTGCCTCTTGGCTTCCCTGCCCCCCCCCCCCCAGTTCCAGCTAAAATTCCACCTTCTAAAGGAAACATTTCCTCTTCCTTTAAACAGGGGTGGGGTATCTTTTCATGCCAAAGGGCATTTGGGTATTTATAACATCATTTACATGCTATATTTGATCAAACATTTAATTAATTCATTCTAAAATTCTAAAAGCTTCTAGATTGGGGGGGCAGCTAGGTGAAGCAGTGGATAGAGCACTGGATTTAAGGTCAGGAGGATCTGAGTTCAAATTTGACCTCAGACATTTACTAATTATCGCTTTGTGACCTTGGGCAACTTAACCCCATTGCCTGGCCAAAAAAAAAGTTCCTAGATTTATTGAATTTCAAGTCCCACCTGAGGCTGCCATAGGCAACCAGACCAAATGATTCATGAGTGCAGACATTCCAATCTACCTTCAGTCTAGTGTCTTACCTCTGATGATAATTTTCCTTCATACCCAAGGTAGTTTGTTTGTACACAGTTGTTTGATTCTTTCTCCCCCCTTTCAGACACTGAAATCTTTCAGAGAAGGGGATGTCTTTTGTCATTTTTTGTATCCTCAGTACTGAGAATAGCATCTGGCACACACTAATAAACTGATATGCTGTGTTTCCAGTTTTATGAAAAATTGCCATGACCCTAAGCTTGCAGTTTGGTGCTTGTATGATACCTTGACTTGCAAGTACAGCTGGAAACCAGGCAAGCATACAGAAATCTGAGCCTAGTGATGCAGATGGGAAACAGCTCATATAACCACATAAATTTCATTTGGTTCTCACTGCATAATGGATAGAGTATCAAACACCCTTAGCAATGTCATTGGCAAAGGTCAAAAATGACAAAAAACGTCAGATGCATATACCTTCTTAGGATAAATGGCCTCAGATCAGTTGCAACCAACTAGGTGGAAGTGGACACAGAGATGACTAGAAAGCTGGTACACTTCCTTGGAATCTCAGGGGCAAGTCAGGGAAGAAGAGTAATACTAATAACAAAAATAACAACATAGAGAACAGAGAGGACTTTCTAGTCATCCTGCAATTTCCTATTATCCAAAATGTTTTCAGTTATTATTTCATTCAATTCTCACAATATCCCTCAGAATTGATAGGACAGGGACTATTTCTATTTTTATGAATGAGGAAACTGAGGTTAAGTGATATTTGATTTGGCAATTAAGAGATCATTAGAAATTTTAGGGGGCGGCTAGGTGGCGCAGTGGCTAGAGCACTGGCCCTGGAGTCAGGAGTAGCTGAGTTCAAATCCAGCCTCAGACACTTAACAATTACCTAGCTATGTGGCCTTGGGCAAGTCACTTAACCCCACTGCCTTGCAAAAACTAAAAAAAAAAAAAATTTGAATAATTTTCATTAAATGACAATTTTAGTGATACAGAATTAAAAGGATCCTTAAGAAGCTCACCTAGTAAGGAAATTGTGGCACAGATAATATATAATATTTCCAAAAAAATCAAGCTATGACTTTGAGAAAAAAAAAACAAAAACACCTTTAATTTGTCTCCAACTATTCAATGACATAAAGAGATAATTCCTGTGGCAGGGTTATCTTCCTGTAAAATTCCTAAAGGAATAATCAGAATAAGAGTGATCTCAAAATTTTCTTTTTGTCCACACTTGTGATTTAATTGGTGTGCAGGGAACTTCTAGGAAGAAAATTTCCTTTCCCAATGCAGATCTACAACTGTTTTGCAACTTTATAGTCTTAAGAGTTGTTTAAGGGCACTAAGAGGTTATATAATTGTTCACATAACTATCCAGGATCACATAGCCAGTAAGTGTCAAAGGCAGAATTTAAACCTAGGTCCCAGTTTAAGGCCAACTATTCACCATGAAACACTACTTCTCAACCTATACAAATTATGACTATTTGTTCAACTGAAGTAAAAAAATTTCAATTTTATTAAAATCAATAGGTAACACTTTAAAATGATAAGAACTGTAACAATGTAAGAATCTGTAAGAATTCTAGTAAATTATTGGGAAAGGTGGATATCAATGTCAGGAGATAAGGGCTCCAGAGACTTCATTAGTAAACAGAATTTACAGTTGCTTAATATACAGTTTTCACTTAATGCCAATGCAACAAATGGTGCCCTTCTTTATTCAATAGTGACAGCAATTTCTTCTTCTGAAAACTGCCTATTTATATCATTTGTCCACTTAGTAATTGGTGGGGTGGCTCTTATTTTTATAAATGTGACTGTGCTCTCCTTTTAGATGCTACATTTGCTACTTAACTTCAGCTAAAGTTAAATGGATTTTGCTTCAGCCCTTTGACTGTCTTCCTGTTTTGTGCATGTCTTTTGTACACTATTATTGAATTTTGATTCAGTGATTACTGTGTATTTTCCTTTATCCTAAAACATCTGTCACCTCTACTGTTTTTTGAGATCATTCCAACATAACAGACTTCAATTCTCCGTAGACTACTTCAAACTTACCTAAAAATAAAGTTTGTAGGAATTACACAAATGCTTTTCCCAGGAACAGTTTAACACCATCTAATCCCTAATGATTTTGGTTCATATTTATCTTTTTTATGTTTCTCTTGAGTCTTCCTTGAAATGTCAAATTTTTCTATTCAAATTTCTTTTTTTCTATTCAGTCTTTTCATCAGAAATGCTTGGAAGCTCTCTATTTCATTAAATATCTTTTTCTCCTTTGAAGGATTATATTCAGTTTTGCTGGAAAGGTTATTCCTGACTGAAATCCTAGTTCCTTTGCCCTCCAGAATATCCTATTTCAAATCTTCTGCTTTATTAATATGGAGGGTGCTAAACCTTGTGTAATACTGATCATGGCTTCATGATATCTGAATTATTTCTTTCTAATTGCTTCCAATATTTTCTTCCTGACCCAGGACTATAATATTCTTAGGTTTTCATTGGGATTTTCTTCAGGAGGTGATCTGTGGATTCTTTCAATTCCTATTTTACTCTTTGGATCTAAGATATCAGAACAATTTTGATAATTTCATGAAATACAATGTTTAGGCTCTTTCTTTGATTATGACTCTCAGGTAATCTAATAATTCTTTTTTTTTTTTAGTTTTTTTCCAAGGCAATTGGGGTTAAGTGGCTTGCCCAAGGACACACAGCTAGGTAATTATTAAGTGTCTGAGACCGGATTTGAACCCAGGTACTCCTGACTCCAAGGCCGGTGCCTTATCCACTACGCCACCTAGCCGCCCCAAATCTAATAATTCTTAAATTATTTCTCCTCAATCTAATTTTTAGGTCAGCTATTTTTCCAGTAAGATATCTCACATTTTGTTCTACTATTTTATTTTGACTTTATTTTCACCTTTCCTGAATTCTCATGGAGTCATTAGGTTCTACTTCGCCATTCTAACTTTCAATAAATTGTTTTCTTCAGTGAATTTTTGTGTCTCTTTTACCATTCAACCAATTCAACTTTTTAAAGTATGATTTTTCTTCAATATTTTTTGTGCCACTTTTGCTAATCTGTTAATTCCCTCTACATAATTCTCTTGCATGACTCTCATTTCTTTTCTGATCTTTCCTCCATCACTCTTATCTTTTTCTTTAACTCTTCCAGAAATTCTTGCTGGTCTTGGGTCCAGTTGACATTTTTCTCTGAGACTTTGCCATTGCTGTTTTCACATTATTGTCTTCTTCTAAATTTTTGAATTAGTCTTCACTGCTATTGTAGTAGGTTTTTTTATGGTCAAGTTCTTTTTTGTTGTTTGCTTATTTTCTTTTTTCTTATGTTGGCATCGTGTTTATTACCCAGGTATTCATTCTACCCCCAGGATTCTTTGGCTCAAATTAGCAGTGGTTGGAACACAAGTCCAATTAAGACACCCAGGGTTGAACAGTTCCATAATCATCACAGTCACCCTCCTTGAAGGAGGTGTGTGTGTGTGTGTGTGTGTGTGTGTGTGTGTGTATTGAGGCAGGGGGAAGGTTTCGAGGTTCCTAGCCTGGGAACCAGTATGGGCACAATCCAGCAGAGGCATTTGCATCTTCTGCCCTAGTCCTCAGAGTTGGAGTAGGAGAAACAGAGGAACCAACAGTATGAGGGTAGCTCTTGGAAGTCTTGAGGTGCTGCTTAGGTCTGGAGGGCAAAGTTCACTATCAATGAACTCCTCAAAGACTTGACTGAACCAGGGGTTTCCCAAAAAGGATGCCTCCTCGACAGTAGGGGAGATCCAGGACTCCTGAGTCCCCACTGGGGCAAATAGCTCTTTGCTTCCTCTTAGGGATACACCAAGCAAGACCCAGGAGCCATGTTCTTCACAGAGGAGAGTTGACCCTGAGTCCATCTCATATAACATGTCTTCCTTTCCTTTGGGATAATGGACACAGATAGTTCCAGAAGGCAGTGCACGCCGACAGAGTCAGTGGCAATGACCAGGGGACAAGATGGTGACTGAACAGCCAAGGGGACTTGGTTTGCAGAAACTTTCCAGTCTAGGACCCAGCAGCTTGTCTCAATTGGGGTAGGTCCAGAATGTAGGCAGACAGGCAGGATAGCAGGGGAGGGCTCCACTCTGGTGTCTAGCTCTAAGAGAACTAGGGGTGCTTTGGATCCCATTCCATAGGGAAATCGAATGCTGTTGACTGATCTTGATACCTGGTGACCCTAGGCAACAGGTCTGGGCCCTGCTCTACCCAAGTATACTTGAAGGTTGGCTACTGTGGAGGCCTGTCTTGTCACACATTGAGTAACTGCTAGGACCAAACCAGGGCTCACCAGAGTGCCTATACAAACTGGACCCATGTTCCCATGTACCTCTGCCATCCAAAGCCATGGATTACTATTTGACCAGATCACTGGTTTAATACCACAGGCTCCATTTCTGGTCTTGGGAGGACAGGTCAGTAACTTGACCTGTGCTTCAAGTTGCCAATTCCAGGCTAGTTGATCCTCCAGTTTGGCCTCAAGGGCAATATGCCTGATCCATGCTCCAGAGACAGCTTTCTGAGGGCTCTGAAACACCTGCTAGGAACCGATTTCCTGATTCCTCACATAGGAGGCTCCAGCGGCTGTCAATCCAACAGCTTCTTGTCTCTTCTTCCTGGTAGTCAGCACATAGGATTCTAGGATTCATTCCAGGCAAGGACACGTTCTCCCCCTTCTGGCCATGGAGGCAATAACACCACCAACTAGACATTTCAGCTTCCAATAGGGAATTGGAGACCTGGGAGGGTTCTCCAGGACCCCACTGGGCCAGGCGGCAGGGACCCCTTGCACAAAGTAGTGATATAAGTGGGGCAAGCACATAGGGCTTGCATCTTCAGTCAAGTTTACAGACACATCTAGCAACAAGAGGGCCAAGTCAGTCTTAATCTTGTGTGTGGTTTCCATTGAAAATAATTTGGCTGACAGGTATCCTTCTTTCTTTGGGTGGGAAGACCACTTGCCATTTACTAGTGTCTCAGACTGAGCCTTCAAGGTGCGGAAAGCAGCTGGCTGGTGTGAGAACCCACTTTTTTGATATCATCACTCCATGGCAAGGCTTGAAATTTGGGGTAACTACCACTGCCTTCCAGGGCCAATGATCAGGATTGGGGGCAATCCCACATTCTGGCAAGGCAAGGGTACAGTTGTCAAGACTCTCCTCTGGCATATCTGTTGGGATAGGCTTGGGTTGTTCAGGGAAGAAAGCTTCAGGAACTCGCTCCCAGATCCAGTTTTCATAGTAGGACACTGCTGTGAAGACTCCAGGCCGATTTCTCCTTGCACAGCCATGGCCAAAGCTGGTAATTCCAGCCTGGAACCACTGGCCTTGCTCCTCACATAACAATGGACCTCCAGAGTCACCCTGGCAGGTATCCTTTTTGCCTTCCTTGAAGCCAGCACAAAGCATCCCTGGATATAACTGTTCAGTATAATTGAAGGAGCCAGCACTGTTCAAGAGACACTGACAGGTTGTCATTCCCACAATCTTTAGCTCTACTTCTTGGAGGAACTCTGGCTCATGCAGATATTCCATTTCTTGCACATTTCCCCAGCCTGTGACCCAGCAGGAGGTTCTGTGGCCCAGGGTGGGCAGATGGGCTGCACATAGTATGAGAAGTTGGCAGGTTGAGCCAGATGAAACAGGGCAAGGTCCAGCCCTATTTCTGCAAAAGTATAATTGTTCGGAACCAGGATTTCTGTGACATTATGAGGCTCTCCATATTCCAGCAAAGACAACTAACTGAGTGTACAAACCGAGGAACACTGTAAACTCTTCTGCAGGAGCCACAGTGAGATTTGTCTACCACACAGTGAGCAGCAGAGAGGACCCAGGATTCAGAGATGAGGGTGTCACCACAGATGTGGCCACCACCTCTGTGCAGACTCACTTGCCTTGGCCAGTCACCATGGGTGGCATCAGAGCCACCCACAATACGGGGCCGAGGTTGGGTTCAACCACACTCTGGGTTATCTCCTAGTTCTTCGAGATTTTCTAGGGCAGAGCTGAAGGCTGAATCCTGTGTTTTCCCTGGGATTTCCTGGAGGACCAGTAACAAGAGAAATAAGCAGAGTGGAGGACATGGTCCCATGGAGTTTGGGATTGCCAGAGCTCTTGTTTGCTCATTTTCTAGTTTGTTTCTTGACTTTACTTTGGACTCTGCTCACTGGAGTCTGGGGAGGCAATGTACCAAGCATCAAGCTTTTTTGTGCTGCTATGTTCAGAGCTAGTTCTGGGGTTTGCAAATTTTCAGTGTTTCCCAGGTCATGTCATCTTGGGAGAAGTGTGACCATCGCTCTCCTAGTCTGAGCTCTGATCTTTGGCTAGAAAGCCATCCTGTTCCCCTGAAGGCAAGAGTACTCCTCTTGGCCCTAAGAACCTGGATCCAGGTTCTTTGCTTTACTGAAGTTATAAGTGCTAGCATTTCTCTTCATCCTAGAACTGAGATCCAGAACTACTTATGGGTAATAATCTTTCCAATTAGCATCAGCTGCACCCAATGCTAGCAAAGGTCACCTATAATCTCTTTCTGACTAATTGTCCACCATCTCTCCATCACTGGGCTGTGATGTACTGAAGCTGCTCCTCCCCCTGCAGCTGCCTCCAAGGTCCATAGCTGCTGGTGCCACTGCCATGCTTTGGATAGATGCTCACCCTGGTGTTAACAGACCTCTCAAGGTTGTCTTTAAGTTTCCTCAGGTTGGAAGAATGTCTCACTCAGGCTTTTTTTTGGCTCTGTCACTCCAACATTTGATTTGAGGCATAGCATATTGGGAGAGTTCATCTATCCTGCCCTTTATTTTACCATCTAAGACCAACCTTCCCACCCCACCCTCCACCCCTACCCAAGTCTTGTAAATGTGTATAAAACCTCCTTGACCAAATCATAAGCTTCTTGATGGCAGGAATACTATCTTTTTTTCTCCCCATTTGTATATCTGAAGAGTATTTAATACACAAAAGATGATGAAATCATGATTTTGATGGACAAATCTGAACTTTTCACTGAAAGGGTACAGTTGTCTTCTAGCAGAGGTTAGTTTGTGACTTCTGAACATAGGTTGTTGCCGATGATGGACATACTAGTTTTAAAAAGGCACAGGCATTAAAGTGCCATGCAAGAAATCTGACGGCAGGCCAACTCTGACAGATAAATGACAGTAACTAGTGCTAGTGAAAGTACCAAGACTTCTATAATAATGATTTACAAGACTTTTTTCTGATATCAGAAAATCAACACAACAAGGTGGGTAGCTCCTGGCTTTGCTCAAGCTTGATAGGGGTAAGTGGTTATCATTAATAGATATACAGAGTATACACTGAAAAGGAAGGAAAAAAAATCCAAAAGGAAAACACTGTGGATTTATTACATAAAAAACACCCTGCATTTTATAAGATTCTAAGTCTTATATGAAAATTGAAAAAGTAAAAAAAAAAAGTTTGAAGGATACCGGATGGTCATGTAATAGTTTGTATCCATTTCTGTGCTAATCACACTTTAAAATCTAAAAATTAGAATAATAATCTTTCCTGACTTTATTCACTCAGGGCAAAAGAGAGAGACTGCTTCACTACAGCATTATTTTCTTTCCAGGCTAGTCTTGCACAGGATGAGTTCACTTTGAACTTAAGATATAATCTCCTGTATGAAATTTAAAACAATAAAGAGAACTGGCAGTTTTATCATTAAAGCCACTGGGCTAAGCTTCAACATCCTAATCCCTAGAGAAAAAGCACAGTCAGAAGTTAGCTAACAAGGGCTTAAGAATAGACACCCTCCCCCCACACACATACAAACAGACACAGTCATTTTAGAACTATTTTATTTAACTTTGATTTTTAAGGCAAGATTAGACACATTAAATATTTTGGACACACTTAAACTTTGGGAACAACTTAATAATCTATCTTACAAAAAA
Source organism: Macrotis lagotis (assembly GCF_037893015.1). Lineage (NCBI taxonomy): Eukaryota > Metazoa > Chordata > Mammalia > Peramelemorphia > Peramelidae > Macrotis > Macrotis lagotis. Next base: position 11,851,622 of record NC_133662.1, read on the forward strand.
CCCAATTCTTTGAAAATGTATAATACCAATTGAAAAAAAAAACATTTTGTGACTCCACCAAAAGCCAAGTCAGAATCTCCTATTATCAAGGATAAGTGGAAAATTACTGCTTATTATATAGTGTTTTACAGTTTACAGAAACTCCAAGTGTTCATTACAAATTGAACATCACACTTATCTTATCATCAGAGAGGGTAGCCAGAGTATCTCCATGGAAGTATAACAAAACACATTCAATTCTATAATGCTCCTCGAGGTGAGGGTATTATTCCAAACACAAGAGGCAAAAAAAAGAACTAGATTTGCTGAATGTTAGCTGAAAGACTACTATGTCCATGAAGCACTCCTAAGCTCAAAGGGACACTCAAACCATCTCCTGGGCTTATCTGGAAGAATGAATAGTATTTAGTTATCCATCAACACCTCTATACTCACATGGAACATCTGGTTTTTGAGGAATTTCATCCATTTTTAAAAATTTATTTTCCAAGTAATTTACTCAAAATGTCTAGTTCAGGTTTGTCAAGATACAATTTGTGCTCAACTAGAATGTATAATGGTTAGTGTTGAGAAAGATGAGGCTTTGGGAGTCACCACTTGATTAGTGGATAGACGTTTTAATGGGGTTTTATAAACTGTTTTAGGAAGACTAGGGTCATATCTGCACACCCTTACAGCTCCCTGAGATGGATACACCTATCATCTGTATAAGAACAATGTAATGACAAAGAATATTATTAGAGAGGGAAGGTGTAGAGGAACATACTAACAGAAGAAAAACTCTGGTTTGGAGATGGGGAAGTGATGGGGGGAAGAAGGGAAGAGCTTTAATATGATAACAGAAGTCTGCTTCAATTCAAAGAACTAGTTGCTGGATTATAATTTTCTATTAGTTGTTGCTTATTTATACAGGAGAAGGATGGCTCACTCTGAGCTGTCCCCAGTCATGATGAGTCAAAACTCCTAATATGGTGCTGAATATTAGAGTTGGGAATTTAGGGACTGGGAGTAACTGCATGGCAGATGTGGTTCTCTCCTAATCTGTTGTATTCCTATAGATATTTAAGTTTTCCATTTATTACATTCCAGCTCTTTGAATTTAGACTAGCTAAATAAATTTAAAACATTTGGCTAGTCAACTGTTGGGAGAAAATGTCCCCCCATTATAGCAATTTCAGAACCAATTCAATCATATTTCATAATCCATACTCTCTGGGAGGAGACATTGATTATTAAATGTTATATTCTACCTAAGGGAAAATATTAATAAAGGAAAAGAGGAGATGAGACAAAGCAAGAACACTGTGTCTTAGAATAGCAGTCTGTTTTCTACTCTAGGATCAGAAGGGCTTAGAGCAATCTGTGCCTTGCCATCCCTTATCTTCTCAAAAATCCAGAGTTAATTAGCATTGATATAAGAACACTACATTCATGCAAATGTGAAAGTAACAAATATGAAAATCTAGCAAGAAGTGCAAAAATGAATTTATATGATTACATATGAACAGTACATAGCATTTCCTCCTGAGAACCTTACTGGTTAACAATCTTTGAGCCTCTATAATTTTCTAGACAGTTCTGAAAACAAGTATAAGACATGGTTCCCTGCTCTCATGGAGGAATAAATCTGTACCCATGTGGCTTCTGGAACTACACAGTTAATATATTAAAAGCACCTAAAACTAGAAGAAGCTATGATACAAGAGACTTTATGTTGTATTTGCACAATTTTAGAATTTTGGTTGTGACCTTCTTAAGGAAAATAAGTCCAAAATATATTGATGAAACTTAAAAAATATGCCCTGAGTCTCCTTTTCCTTAATACTGCCATACCTCAGAGAAAAGAATATGTATCTTTTAACTCCAAACACTAAGTGTTTACAATACTCTGGAGGATTCAGTAAGTCATCTAAGAATATGGCAAGAACCAATATAGGTAAGTAATATCCATTTAAAACAAGATGCAGATTGAAATATCATATTTATCTCTACATAGGCCACAGATTCCCAATAAAGGAAATTAAGGATATTTAAAAATCCAACAAGCTAGGAATTTTGGAAGAGGAAATAATCTTAGGTATAAATAACATTCTTACCCCTATCTTTTGCTCATATGCAAAGTGAGGTCCAATCTCTTTTACTAGAGAAAACTATCATCACCTGGGGATAGCCTGAAGTTAGGAAGATGAAAAAATTCATCCAATTCATATCCTTTCTGTTCCATGGATTCCAAACCTCTATAGAAGTTCAGTGTTTTGATAATTATTTCTGTACATACAGGTTAACAGAGTTCTTTATGAGGCTATACTGTTACTTGAATCTAGGTAAAGAGGTTTGAAAGATGTGCTAGCTGAAAATGTCCAAATACTTTCTCAAAAGCAGTTAATAAATGTATATAATTTCATACGATCACCACTTTGAAACTATATTATTAAACCCAGCAAGAAATGTTTATTACTGACGCTTAGTAAATAGTTTTACAATGTCAGAGTGAAATTTGATTATACTTTGTTACAGGCATGAAAAGAAAATATTCAGTTTTTGGAAAATGTTTTTAAGAATCTGGTTGAAATATAAAGACTGGAAAATTGCCTTCTGTGGCGGGTGGGGGGAAGGAAGTGAGATTAGGGGAAAAATTGGAAAACTCAAAATAAATAAAATCTTTTTAAAAAAAAGAATCTTTGGTTGAAACTCAGGAAAAATATATTACATAGATAACTCCATTTTACTCATGCTGACAGGTGCCAAAAATGTCATGAAGATTTAAAATCCACAGATAATACTTTTCTTGGAAAAGCATTTCAACTTCCTAACAAATTTGAACTTCTTTGCTTTTACTAAAATTGCTGGCAAGGGAAAAACTGAAGGATCTGAATTTTACTTCTGTGCCCCTTAGGGGGATGGGGGGGACAAGAAAAATAACCTAATGAATATGAAAATGATTTTTTTTAAATGCAGGCATAAGGAAGAGGCATAGAAACTTCACAAATTGGATAGTAAGATTGAACAATCTAGAATCAACTATTTATTGACACTTTTAATATCACTTTTTTGACTATGAATTATGGCATAGCTAATAGGCCAGACAATATAATATCCTTAAATGTTATGGTAGAAGCAACCATGGTAATCTATGACAATATATGGGATGACTCATGTACAAGGACAACATAATAAGTAGGTTAATTGTCACTGTTCATTATATCTTTTTTTGTTTTAGGTTTTTGCAAGGCAAATGTGGTTAAGTGGCTTGCCCAAGGCCACACAGCTAAGTAATTATTAAGTTATCTGAGGCTGGATTTGAACTCAGTTACTTCTGACTCCAGGGTCAGTGCTTTATCCACTGGGCCACCTAGTCGCTCCTTGTTCATTATATCTTGCCTGTCCATTGTAGGGCTATACTCTTTCTGATATGATTTTTACAGGATCTTTTGAATTTGAATTTGAATTTTCACTTCAAATTCTCTTTCCTACTTTGCTTTTCCACACTAATTGCAAGAAATACAATACTGATTATATACTTACAGTAATACAAAACATATTTCAACATTAGCCATGTTAGCATTTTTTAAAAAAGCAAGAAAAATAAAGAGCAAGAAAAGTCTCTAAATTTTCTTTCTGGAGGTAGTCTTATATGACCTTTTAATCTCAAATAGGGTGATAACTTTTATAAAGAAATTCCAAAACCTCTGCCTCCCTAAACTTTCTGTCTGTCAGGTGGCTGAGTTAAAGATTCATTTATGCAGAAAGTCTGCTAGACTAACCACACTCCATATTTGGTTTTAATCACACTGATTTATACAAAATTGATTAATATATTTAAAAAAATCTGACAAGCTATGTAATGTTGAGTTTTCTCTTCATGGACATTCTCCCCTTTAAAAGGTCACAAAAACAAATCTATTTTGAACATTCAGGTGTGACTAGAGAGGAGAGAAGGTTTAGGGAGGGCCATATTTTAACTAAACTATCTATCTAGCCCCTCCAAACCTGAGCCAAGTTAACAATGGCCAAGTGATATGGTGTGATAAGGAGCAAGAAAATGCTTACAAATACAAATATGGCTCTCTGAAGACAGATTCAGTAGTTTTGGTCAGCATTATTTAATCATTAACTTGGAAACCTGACTCTTACCAGCCTTATGCTTTCTATTTTTCTTCTGAATTTTTGGATTTATTGTCAGCAGATTCTTCTAACAGTACATGGTTCTTTATTCTTCAAGTCCTAAAACTCTGGCAAACATCACAAATGTTTGCCCATTTCTCTCCTTTTTAATAAAAGAACAGAACATGACTTTTTTTCATTACTGTCATATCATGTAGAGAAAAACAGAATTAAATCTGAAAAGAGAAAAACAGAACCTCCATCTAGCATTTTAAAAGTGACAATTACACAACCAGAGTCTATTAATTGGCTTCCATTTCGAGATGACAGCAAGCAAGTCAACACTCCAAACCTCATAAATAACTCTATTCCACATGCTCTATCTCCCAGTTCTTCCTTCTGCATGCAGAGGTAGTAATCTAGGGGGAGCTTGCATTGCTTTTAACTGTAGGTTATGAAGAGAAAATGATTCTTCAGGCTAGTATTTGGTATTATAACACCACAGTCTTATTCTGAAGTTTAAAATATCCTTGAAAAGGAACTCTGAGTACCTAAGGTAGTGTCAATGTTAAAGAGCCCTGTTCTATTAAAATCTCTTTTTAAGTATCACCAAGCTAAATGAAGTGATTGCTTCTCTGTTTCACTTGCCAGTCTCCCATACACATTCCCAACCTGTTACAAACTGAAGATCTTAAACAATCTGAGAAACGGAATTGGGAAGAACAAGGCCTTCTTAACTATGTAGCTGAGAATGGCAAAGAAAGAGGATGTAAAAAATTGCAGGCAAAGTAAATTGTTTGGGTTTAAATGTTCCCTTTTTCAATATTGCTGCACTTTGATGGAATTTACTGTGGCTGTAACTCTCCACCTTTAATTTATCCTGCTGTCCTCAGCCCCTGCAGCACTTAAAACAAGAAAATTGACTCCTCATTCTGAAATCCCAAAGACAGTGCTCAAGTTTCAGAGCCCTGGACACCAGAGAAGGATGTGAAGCCCACCTAAGACAGCCTGAATGACATTTCAGAGGAAAGCTTAGTTGTGAGGGTTAGCTTTAGAGTACAGCTATATTTAAGATACCTCTTTGAAGTTTTTCCCCAAATGTTTATACCTTCCCTTCCTAGGAATCATATTATGTATAGGAGGGGAACCCTTCTAAAAGTAGGATGTTGCAGAAGTAGACTATGGATTAGATGCTTCCAAAAAAAAGTGTGATCCATTAAATCAGCAGTTCTTTAAGTCCAATATGAACCAAAAATTCAGGAGCAGAAGTTTGTGACAAAAACAAAGGGGAATAGTTCCACAATTATAAACTGACTCTCAGGAGTCTGAAGATAATGGTCATATGGAGAACATCATTTGAGTTCCCACTTTAATGAAACAACCTGGGGGATCAGTACAATGTATGGGAGAGGTAACTTAAAGATACCAATAATCTATTAAATCAATTGAACATTTTTTTAGTTTTTCTGCAGATGGTGTGTAAATAATTCTGTCAGTATGTACTCTTCAAATAATGGCAAGGACAAATGTCTTTTTAAAAATCAACAACAAAATTCCCTTAATTAAGGGATGAGATTAATTTAGTTAAGTTGTCCTTAATCAACAACAAAATATCTTCTTTTAAAAAAAATTTTTTTTAGGTTTTTTCGTTTGAGTTTTTTTGCAAGGCAAATGGGGTTAAGTGGCTTGCCCAAGGCCACACGGCTAGGTAATTATTAAGTATCTGAGGCCGGATTTGAACTCAGGTACTCCTGACTCCAGGGCCATTGCTCTATCCACTGTGCCACCTAGCTGCCCCAAAATATCTTCATTAAATCAACAAAATCAAGAGCTATAGAAGATACCTTTTAACTAGAGCAGTTTGGATTATGAACTTAGAGGATTTGGTTTGGAGGAAAATTTGAAGGAGTCCAAAAACAACTATATAATAATACTTAGTGGGCCTAGACAATAGACTTAGATTCCATAATTTAAAAAATTACAACAATTAATGGGGAATATTAGGTTCTTACTATTTTAACCGAAAACTATATATAGTCAAGTATGTGGCTCATGAAATCACTAACACCATGAAAAGCAAAATTTATTTTGAGTAAGACAAGCCTAAAGAATGGTAAAAATTAAAACAGATCAATATGGTCAAGTATTATACACTTTGGTAGAAAAAGCAGAGTAACTACTAATCATAAGGAAAAATTGACTGCATACATGCCGAGACTTAAAAAGCAAAGGAAAGGGGGCAGTTAGGTAGTACAGTGGATAGAGCACTGGCCCTGGAGTCAGGAGTACCTGAGTTCAAATCTGGCCTCAGACACCTAGCAGTGTGGCCTTGGGCAAGCCACTTAACCCCATTTGCCTTGCAAAAACATAAAAAAAAAGCAAAGGAAGAAAACAGATTGAAGTTTGAGGAAAAGTGTGTGTCCCAAGGGATCTAAAGCTAAATATTCGCATTTAGGGTTACTCCACAATATTTGGACATTAATTAGACCTTTCAGTACAGCAGTGTATTCAGTTTAAGGCTTTATAAGTTTATCTATGATTTATATGAGTAGAAGCTAAAAGAAAATCTTTTGGCTAGATCCTGCTAGGTGAGATACTTAAGAGAGGCAGGGAAATTGATAGGATGATCTTTTGAGAACTTAGAAAATTCCATTTAAACCACAACTCATGAACTTTATTTTCAATAAAGGATAGCTTGCAATTTTCAAATATAGTTCCATGATCTCTTGAGGTCTGTTCTAGGGTATTTTTGTTAAAATATAAAAATTCTCTTCTGATATCATCTACATATCTTCTACCACATTTCTCAGCAACTAAAGAGAAAAGGGGAAGCATGATGAATTTAAGTTATGCCTATAATCATGAAATGATATGCTCCAGTTACAATGATTTTTCTTTTCCTTCTTTCTTTTTTTTTAAAGTTTTTGCAAGGTAATAGGGTTAAATGATTTGCCCAAGATCACACAGTTAGGTAATTATTAAGTGTCTAAGGCCGGATTTGAACTCAGGTCCTCCTGACTCCAGGGCCGGTGCTCAATCCACTGTACCACCTAGCTGCCCCCAGTTCCATTGATTTTTTTTGGTTTTTTTTGCAAAGCAGTGGGGTTAAGTGACTTGCCCAAGGCCACACAGCTAGGCAATTATTAAGTGGCTGAGGTCAGCTTTGAACTTAGGTCCTCTTGACTCCAGACCAGTGCTTTGTCCATTATGCCACCTAGCTGCCCTTCCATTGATTTTTAATGTGTTAATAACCAGTTGCTTTTTTCTTACTAATCTTGTTCTTCTATTGTATTATTTATTTATTAATTTGTAAAAACACTCATTGCTGTAATATCTAAAGTGATAAAGAACAAAAAGTTAAAAACATAATATTCAAAGCGACCAACTAGGGGAAGAAAAAATGAAAAAAGAAAAAAGATGAAAACAACTTAATGCAGAACTACTGCCAGGCAATTTAATAAATGAGTTGGTTTCCAAATCAAAGAAAAAAATCAAAATCATTTAAATTAAATGCAAAAATATTATATGTTATTAGTGTACAGACCCTTATAGAACTAAAATAATATGCCTAGTCCTATAATACGGAGATAAAAAGACAAGATTAGATTCCCCTCTTGAAGCATGTACAATCTAGTATATACCTATGAAATGATTGCAGAGGCATAAAAGGGGAAGTTGTATATAGGGAATAATGAGCAGATGCCCTTAAGCTATAACAGTGGGATTATAATACTGCTTTTTTAAAAATAAGAAATGTAACTAGGGAAATGAGAACTTATCTGGTAATTAAGATTTTAAGCCAGGGTCTATGGAAATGCTTTGATCAAACTGGACAGTTTGCCATTACTAAAATGTATGCTGTTCTCTTGTACTTCTTTGATCACAATATCCCACACAACTGGAATCCAACCATTTTCTCTCTGTCCTTAACCTCAGTCCCTGGTAATATCTCAATTCTGAACTAATAAAACTGTTTAAATCTTTTCTTTCTTGCTAGCCCAGTTTAGGTATCATTTTTTTCCCCCATAAAGTATCCCTTGATCCCTGGAAATAGTGGTCTCTCTCTCTCTCGGTCTCGGTCTCTCTCTCTCTCTCTCTCTCTCTCTCTCTCTCTCTCTCTCTCTCTCTCTCTCTCTCCAAGTGTAAGTCCTTAATTATTGAATAGGAATCCCTACTCCCCCCACCCCCCCTCCCCACACAACCAACAAAAACACAAAACCCTATGCTGCTTTTTTTTTGCAAGGCAATGGGATTAAGTGACTTGCCCAAGTTCACACAGCTAAATTAAGTATTAAATATCTGAAGCCAGATTTAAACTCAAGTCCTTCTGACTCTAGGGCTGCTGCTCTATCCACTGTACCACCTAGCTGCCCCACCTCCAAACCCTATGCTTTTAATAAAATAAAACCTTTAGTAGCACAAAAGGAAATTTTCTTCAGAATGCTTAGGTGGAACAGACTTCTCGGGCAGGCATTCTAAATTTTTTTGAGGCACAGACCCTTTCGTCAATCTGGTAAAGCTTATGGAACCCTTCTTGGAATCAAGTTTTTAAATGCATAAAACAGAATTACAAAAGAAACCAATTGTAGTGGAATATAGTTTTCTACATGTTAAAAAAAAAAAACTTGAGAAATTCACAAATCCCAGATTAAGAACTACAAGGCCTATAGTCACCTTCCCAAAGCAGTCTGCTGCTTTACCTAAAATTACTTCAGTGACAATAATTGTCTAAGTCACTATGGGTGTATCTATATATGTGTATACACATGCATATACTACATATATATTCATGAGCTGGTGGTGGTTGCTCCTAGATGAATTCTGCACCTAGTACTTTACAAAGTCCAATTTCATATATGGGGAGGCAAAGCCTCCATGCTAATTTAGCAAAAGTGTGGAAAATTTTCTAAAGCAGCAAATCCTAGGCTAATCAAAACCTTCAAGAATCATTCCAATTCCCTTTGTTTACAACAAGATGTTCAACTTTACTCTGCAAGAGGAACCCTGATGTCCTGGGTATCAAATATCTCTATTTAGTTCTGAAGCTTTCTATAGGCCTTTTGGTATCTCCTAGGGACCTCTTAAGTTACAGGGCATCTCTGTGGTTTAGAAGGTAACATAAGCCCTAAAAAAGCAAAGAGATGATGTGAACAATTAAAGGTAGTAAAGACCCTCACTAATGTGGGAATCAATGAGAGTAACAGTAAGGTTCTGGAATTAGTCCCATAAATATGAGCACCATCATAGCAAATTCTTTTAAAATAAGAAAACAGACAATAAAATTAAACAAATATTTAGGCAGGGAAAGACAAACTAGTTGGGTCATCATTTTTAATTTGTTCATTCTAGTAATGTTCACTAATTGAAAATGCCTAACTGAACAGAAGAGATTGTATTTTTCTTTTCATATTTTCTATAAGGATATAACTTACTTGCAGGGCAGTTTGGTTTTGTCTGACACCATAGTCCACTGCTGTTGATTGGTAGAAACTTCAATGTAGTAGCTGTAGCTTCGATCATCACAGTCCCAAAGTAATAACCTGAACAGAGAGGAGAGTAGAGGACATTATCAGAATAGACAAAAAATTGGAGATTTGTATGAACTGAGGCAGAGTGAAGAAAGCAGAACTATGAGAACAATACACACAACTACAACAATGTAACTTTAAAAAAGTAACCAAATACTAAAAGACCTCAAAAAATCATATATAATTAATAGTTGATAAAATATATACTTCTTTCCTTTCCATAGAGAAATGGTAGATTATAGGTGCAGCATGTTCTGTAGGCTTCTAGAAATGGTCATTTTTTGTCTACTTTTTTTTAGCTTTTTTTTTAATTATAAAGAAGGGATCTAAGGTAGGGGTAAGGGTTACTGGGAAATGACTGAGATATAAAAACATGAAGCATCAATAACACTTTAAAAAAAATAGAGAAAATCAGGGAGATGTTCATGAAACAAGAGACTTCCTCATCTGGTTGTGCTTCTGGAGGTTTTAGTCATGGAGGACAGCCGTATTTACAGAGACCCATTCTTCCCTATAATATTATCAGGATAAGATACCTAGAGAATAAATAGCCAGGTAAAAGGAAGGGATGTCTCCTCCAAAAAAAAAAAAGAAGAAAGAGGGAATATAGATGGTTAAATGTGATAAAATGGGTTTCATCAGTAACTATTAACCCTACAATAATCCACTGAGGCAAAAGTGATATTCCAAGAACAGATGGCAAAGAAGATCAGTGGGAATGCTTTATTTTCTGCTGTTCCACAGTTCTGTTTTCTGAATCTCTCATCTCTAGGTGGTAAGCCAGCTGAATATGAGTATGAAATTGGACCTGACTTACCCCTATGATTCATTTTTTTTTTTAGGTTTTTGCAAGGCAAATGGGGTTAAGTGGCTTGCCCAAGGCCACACAACTAGGTAATTATTAAGTGTCTGAGACCAGATTTGAATCCAGGTACTCCTGACTCCAGGGCCAGTGCTTTATCCATTGTGCCACCTAGCCGCCCACCCCTATGATTCTTAGGCATTCATTCCAAATACCCAGGATGGAAAATTTAAATAATCCTAAGAGATAAAAGAAATCCCCAAAAACAAAACCCACCAAGGCTAAAAACTAAAAGCAAACAAACCAAAAAACCACCAATGGTGATCATCACAGGCTTTTGCCCTCTATTTGTGACATTTAGTATAATTTTACCATGAACTTCCCAACTCTTCTTCATCCATAAAGTTTTTTTTTCTTTTGCCAGGCAATAGGGTTGAGTGACTTGCCCAAAGTCACACAGTTAGCTAAGTATTATATATGTCTGAAGCCGAATTTGAACTCAGGACCTCTGACTCTAGGGCTGGTGCTCTATCCACTGCATCACCTAGCTGCCCCCATCCATAAAGTTTTACCTAAACTTGAGTCTTGGGAAAGTCTTAATACATGGTCCCAAAGACAGTGTCTCTGGTTTAAAAGAACAAAAACATCAAAACAAGTACTGCTTATCTGGAAGCTGAGTATACAAAAATTTTGACTTTTGATATTGCTCCACAGATAGGAGCAATTCAGGGTGAGACCAATAATCTAATCTATTTAAACCACTGTTTTGGATCTGTCATTTGCAAGAGCAAATTCAAAGGCAAGGTGGTTCTTGACATCACTCTTATCATGTTTTCCCTTAATAGCCATTATGGATCTATAATGGAAAGGGAACTGTCCAACGGTCAGACGATTTCAGTTCTATTTTTTTTAGTCCTGTTTATGCCTCTCAATAGTGACTTGAATTTGGATGGCAAATCAATTTCTTTCTCTGGTCAGTTTATTAGGCCCACTATCTTCCACTCTCTTATTGAAGTCTTTCCAAGTTCATGTTTGTTTTTCCATGGCACTAACCATTTCAATCTCTGCCATCCCTTCTGCTTCTAGTCTTTCCCAATATCACATTCTCAACAAATGCTTGTTCATCTTGAATTCACAGCCCCTTTGGATATATCATTCTGCTTCAGCAGCTGGAGTTATCAGGGAATTTTCTGTTATTGAACTTAAATCTATCTCTTCAAAACCTTTACTTGTTTCATTGTTTATGCCCAGTGAGGTCAAACAAAACACATCTAATACCTCCTCTACATAACAATATGCAAACATTTGAAGACAGCCATCAACTCTTTCCTGTATTTTCTCTTCTCCAAGCAAAATATGCCCAGATTTTTCAACCAATTTTCATAAGACATGGACTCAAAGCTCTTCACCCTGCTTGCTCTCTTTTGTTCTGCAAATTATCAATATCCTTTTGAAACCAAGGTCCTCAGAACTTAATGTAACACTGTGATTAAGGTCTGATATGCTTGGAAGCCTTGCCCCTTTTAACACATTCCAAGAAGAAAGTATTTTTTTTGCTTGTTTTGACAAACTGCTGATTAACATTGAGCCTGAAATTCATCAAAACCCCCAGATCTTTTTTCAGAATGACTGCTTTCAGGCCTTCCCGAAGTTATACTTATGAAGTTGATTATTCTTGTATACCCAAATGCAAGACTAGTCTTTAACTTTATTGAATTTCACATTATTTAGATTTGGTTCAAGCTATTTATTGTCAAGATTCTTTTGAATTTCAATTCTGTTATCCAATCTGTTGGCTTTCCCTACCAATTTGACATTATCTGCAAATTTCATAAGTAATTCACTAAACCCTGATAAAGATGCTAAACAACATAGGGTTTTGGAGTATTCCATTGGAGACCTTCTACCATAAAGACATTAAACCTGGAATAACTACTCTATGATTCTGGCCATCCAACTAGTTCTGAATTCATTTGATTAAGTTATATTCACATCATTACTCTCATATATTAGTTTTACAATTATGTCAAAAAAGGAAAAGAGGTTATTCTCTCAATATGTGTTCTTAATAAAGCCAGACCAGCTCTTTGTAATCACCTCTTCGCCTTCCTAGATGCTTACCAACTATCAATTTAAAAATTATGTTCTAGAAATTTTTTTCAGATATAGTATGTCAAACTCATAGTTTGCAGACTATATTCTTTTTTTTTTTTTTGGAAACTTAACCTTTTCCAGGATCATGGCAGCAATTCAGTGAATAAAAGTGCTGGGTGAAGAGCCAGGTAGACTTCAGTTAAAAATCTAGCCTAAGATACTAATGTAACCGTGTGACCCTAGACAAATTACTTAACTTCCATTTGCCTAAAACCAGTAGAGAAGGTAATGGTAAATCACCCTAATTTATTTTTGTCAAGAAAACTCCATATGTGATCACATCAGACATGACTGAAAAACTGAACAACAAAGTATTGTGATACCTCTTCTGTTTTTCTCTATCATTATCACTGTCCTTTCCAGTCCAAGCAAAGTTTTAAATTATACAACTTCTTTCAGAAGCAAAATGGTATGAATTTATGAATTTATTTGACACTTATTTTTAGACTATGAGATGAAGTCAACATGTGTTAGACAGCAGACTGTGGAGTCATGAATACCTGGGTGCAGGTAGCTTCTGGCACATAATGGCTACACATGACCTTGCTTAAGTCACTTAAAAACTTTCACTACGCAATTCTCTGTAACTAGGTCCTCTGAGAAAGAAGGACAAAGAACAACAATAATCTAGACGGTTCTCTATGTATAAAAGAATACTTTGTTTCTTGTCTGTAAATCAATTCTTGCTTCAATATATAACATTTTTCAAACCCAAGGTGATTCAGTATTTTAAAGTTGGGTTAGAACTAGGACAAAAATCTTTTGGCACTTCTTTATCTATTTGAATACTTTTCCCTAAAAGAACTCTAATAAATTAATAAAATACGCTTTTGCCAAACAGAAATCAAATTGTTTTTCATCATGTTGATCGTGTTTCTTAATTGATCAATGAATCTTACTCTTTATTATAGATTATATATTTGTCGCTTTTATCAACTAGGCTGATGTGGGCTTTTAATGAATTCTACTTTGGTAATCTCCTTCTCATCTATCCCCTCTACTCCATTTCTACTGAAACAATCCTAGCTTAGAGTCTTATTACCTTAGCAGGACATTATTAATAGTCACCTAGACTATTGCAATAGTCTCCTCATCTACCCCATCACCACTGTTACCTTTACCTAACCCATCTTTCACATAGCTGATAGATTAATTTTCCTTATATGTAGATCTGATCATGTCCCTCAGCTGGTTAAATTCATTCCATAGTTAATGCCTACTTAAATTAATTTGAAAGTACTTAGCCAGGTACTAAAATTCTTCAGAATTTTCCTCTAACCTACCTAATCAGTTTCTCACACATACTATGTTCTAGCTAAAATGAACTACTCATAACCTGCTAATGAATATATTTTAAGAATAAAAATTCCAAATGTGTGTATCATAATTTAAGGATATCTGCATCTAATAATTCAAAAGTATTATTATTAGGTATTTTATTTGAATGTTTTTAAAGCGTAAAGGTCTCCATAAAACAATTATATACTAGATGAAAGGTCAAAAGGTGAAGCCTCAGTAAAAAGGAAGATGGCACTATAAATGGAAGCGATACAAAGCTGTTTATTGAAGGAATGGTGGGCAGGGTCCAAGTATAGGGTACTGGATATAGGAGTCAGAGAAGTATGGTTTCTATAGGGACTGGGAATCTTTGGAGTCTCCATGGAGGATGTGTTTTTTTTTGGTGGGAGGAATCACCAAGGTGAGATTGGGCATTGTTTATACTTTTTATGGCCATTAGGATTCATGTCCTTAGGAAGGGATAATCAATGGAGCTGTATGAGGCAACAATGAAATTCAGTAGTTTTGCCCTACCAGATCTAAAATTATATTATAAAGCATCAGTCATCAAAACTGTCTGGTACTGGCTAAAAAATAGAGTGGTTGATCAGTGGAATAGTTCAGGTGCAATAGTAGGAAATGATTATAGTAATCAGCTGTTTGATAAACCCAAAGAGTTTTGATAAACTCAAAGAGTTCAGTTTTTGGGATACAAAATGTTGGGAAAATTGGAAGTCAGTATGGCAGAAATTTGGATTGGACCAGCATCTCACACTCTATACCAAGGTAAGATCAAATTGGGTACAGGATTTAGACATAAAAGACAGTATCATAAGCAAACTAGAAGATCAAGCAGAGTTTACCTGTCAGATCTATGGAAAGGGAAACAGCTTATGACCAATGACCAAAGAAAAGATGGAGAACATCATTAAAAACAAACTAGATAATTCTGATTACATTAAATTAAAAAGCTTTTGCACAGACAAATTGTAACCATGATCAAAAGAAATGTGGTAAACTGGGAAACAATTTTTGCAACTAGTATTTCTGATAAAGTATTCATTTCTAAAATATACAGAGAACTGAGTCAAATTTTCAAAAAAAAAAAAAGGCCATTTCCCTAATTGAGAAATGGCCAAAGGATATGCAAAGGCAATTTACAGCTAAGGAAATCAAAGCGATCCATAGTCATATGAAAAACTGCTCCAAATCATTACTTATTAGAGAAATGCAAATTAAAGCATCTCTGAGATACCACCTCACACCTCTCAGACTGGCCAATATGACCAGAAAGGAAAATGATCAATGTTGGAAGGGATGTGGGAAATCTGGGACACTAATACATTGTTTTTTTAAATTTATTTTTTATTAAAGATATTATTTGAGTTTTACAATTTTTCCCCAATCTTGCTCCCCCCCCCCCCAGAAAGCATTCTGTCAGTCTTTACTTTGTTTCCATGTTGTACCTTGATCCAAATTGGGTGTGATGAGAGAGAAATCATATCCTTAAAGAGAAGAGAAGTCTAAGAGGTAACAAGATCAGACAATAAGCTATCTGGTTTTTCCCTAAATTAAAGGGAATAGTCCTTGAACTTTGTTCAAACTCCACAGCTCCTTATCTGGATACAGATGGCACTCTCCTATGCAGACAGCCCAAGATTGTTCCCGATTGTTGCACTGATGGAATGAGCAAGTCCTTCAAGGTTGAACATCACTCCCATGTTGCTTTTAGGCTGTACAGTGTTTTTCTGGTTCTGCTCATCTCACTCAGCATCAGTTCATGCAAATCCCTCCAGGTTTCCCTGAAATCCCATCCCTCCTGGTTTCTAATAGAACAATAGTGTTCCATGACATACATATACCACAGTTTGCTAAGCCATTCCCCAATTGAAGGACATTTACTTGATTTCCAATTCTTTGCCACCACAAACAGGGCTGCTATAAATATTTTTGTTCAAGTAATGTTTTTACCCTTTTTCCTCATCTCTTCAGGGTATAGACCCAGTAGTGGTATTGCTGGGTCAAAGGGTATGCACATTTTTGTTGCCCTTTGGGCATAGTTCCAAATAGCTCTCCAGAAGGGTTGGAAGAGTTCACAGCTCCACCAACAGTGTAATAGTGTCCCAGATTTCCCACATCCCTTCCAACAATGATCATTATCCTTCCTGGTCATACTGGCCAATCTGAGAGGTGTGAGGTGGTACCTCAGAGAAGCTTTGATTTGCATTTCTCTAATAATTAATGATTTAGAGCATTTTTTCATATGGCTATGGATTGCTTTGATCTCCTCATCTGTAAACTGCCTTTGCATATCCTTTGACCATTTGTCAATTGGGGAATGGCTTTTTGTTTTAAAAATATGACTCAGTTCTCTGTATATTTTAGAAATGAGTCCTTTGTCAGAATCATTAGTTGTAAAGATTGTTTCCCAATTTACTACATTTCTTTTGATCTTGGTTACATCACTAATACATTGTTGATGGGGCTGTGAACTCATCCAATCTTTCTGGAGAGCAATTTGGAATTATGCCCAAAGGGCAATAAATTAATATGCCTTTTGATCCAGGAATACCACTACTGGGTCTATACCCTGAAGAGATCAGCAGCCCTGAGCGTGGTGGTAAAGAATTGGAAATTGAATGAATGCCCATCAATGAGGGAATGGCTGAAAAAACTGTGGTATATGTATGTTATGGAACACTACTGTTCTTTCAGAAACTAGGAGGGATGGGAATTCAGGGAAGGACTTGCATGAACTGATGCCGAGCGAGATAAGCAGAACCAGAAAAACATTGTACACCCTAACAGCAACATAGGTTGATGATCAATCTCAATGAACTTCCTCATTCCATCAGTGCAACAATCAGGGACAATTTGGGATATCTACAATGGAGAATATCATCTGTATCCAGAGACAGAATTGTGGAGTTTGAAAAAAGACCAAAGACTATTACCTCCAATTTAAAAAAAGCACCCCTGTTATCTTATTATGTAATTTTACTCTCAACTTATTTTTTTTCTTAAGGATATGATTTCTCTCTCATCACATCATTTAATTTAGATCAATGTATAGCATGGGAACAATGTGAAGATTAACAGACTGCCTTCTGGGGCGGGGGGGGGGGGGGGGAGTGAGACTGGGGGGAAATTGTAAAATTCAAAAATTCAAAACAATGAAACTCAGACCTGGATCTAACACTAGGCACCAAGGTTTTAAAGACAAAACATTCTTTTTCACCACAAAGTTTCAGTTCTTTAGGGGAAAGTAATATGCATATGCATGTTTGTATATACATATATATGTATATACAAACATGCATATGCACTAGCACACTTCCTCCCAAAGCTATTGTTAGTGTATATGTATGCATATACACTAACAATAGCTTTGGGAGGAAGTGTGCTAGTAATTGGGGAGGGGATCAGAAAAGGCTTCAAGATTCACAAGATAAATCCTGAAGAACAGGTAGAAATGAGAGGGAGGGGTCAGCTAAGTGGCACAGTGGAAAGAGCACCTGCCCTGGAGTCGGGAGGACCTGAGTTTAAATCTACCCTCAGACACTTAATATTTAGCTGTGCCACCCAGTGTCTTGCAAAAACAAACAAAATCAAACAACAACAACTACAAAAGAAGTGAGGAAGAAATGCATTCCGGGCAAGGAAGTTAGGTTGTGAACTGCTTTAAGAGTCAACAGAAACTTCTGTCCTGGGGAATTCACTGAATAGGGAGTTGGCAACTTACAAGGAAAGACTTGAAGCAAGGAAACTTCTTAAGAGGTCATTAGAATAATCCAGAAAAAGAGGCGAGATCCTGAACTAAAGTGGTGGCTGTGTGAACAGTGAAAAAGAAATAGAGGTGAGAAACCCAAAATTTGGCAACAGATTGAATACGAATAATGAAGAAGAGTGAGAATTCGAGGACACCATGCTGAAGTTTCCAGCAAGCCATTAAGATTTTTTTTAGTATGCCAACTGGGGCTTGTCTATATTATAACATATATTCCATCATTCTTGTGATCTCATCAGGCCTCGAATATTGTCGGAAATAAAGGTAATGCATCTAGGAGCCTTAAACTTTCCAAAGAGTATCAAGAGAAATAGATTTAGAGCTGGAAGTAACCTTTGAGGTCATTTAGTTCGACTATCATTTTACACAGATAGAGTATGGGCCCTGGAGTCAGGAATACCTGGGTTCAAATCCAGCCTCAGACACTTAATAATTACCTAGCCTTGGGCAAGCCACTTAACCCCATTTGCCTTGCAAATAAACTGTAGACTATCATTTTACAGATGAGGAAATTGAGACCCAGAAAGCTTAAGTGACTTGCCCAAGGTTACAAAGTTGGAAATGATTTGAATCAAGTTATAACTAGCACTTTTTTTCATTGCTCCCATAGTCTCAAAGTCTATTAGCAAACCTTGTGAGACTAAAATTGATAAAAGGGACTCTTTCTTGGTATTTTTAAATTTAGATCTGCATTCATGCTATAGGAGTCACATACCTCCTCAAAAATAAAAACAGAATAGAGTTGACTAAATTTTAGGTCGATGCCATTTAATAGAGTACAACTTAAGAAAATTAAAAGAAAAAATTTTCTCCCAGTGTGGGAAATTTTGTTCTATTAAGAGATAACTGACAAAACACACAAGCAACTTCCTTCACTCCTCTCCCTGCCAGGAAAATCTATTCCTTTATCTCTTACACCTACAATATGATGCTGAAGCAGTTGTGCCTTCTTAAATGGATGGAATTGTTTCCTCAGAGTTTAATCTGCAAAAACATCCCCCTCAAACCCTAAAAAACTAACTAGCTCTTCTTCCTTGGCCTTCTCTGAACTTGACTGGATATGGTATAAATGACAATGCAAGAATACTTAAACACCATACATATACAAACACAAACTGAAACTCTCTTCTAGTGAAACTGAATAAAAGGTGCTAGTTGGCTAAGAGATTAAGGTCCAGTCCATGTTGGACTGCTGCCTCAATCCATACAATGAGCAATATGTAAAATGACCACTGATATTAATTTTTTTTTCTTTTTTTCCTTTGTTATCATTTTAGATTTTCCTTTAGAAGCAGTGAAGTGTAGGTTTTTAAAAATTGATTAGCAGATGTGATTTTGCTTACATCTTACATAAATGCTCTGGCTGGCTGCATACCATTGATTACCAGGGGTTCAGTTTACAGCAACTAATTGCTCTCCTTGCTGTTGTTTTGATATAAAATTCAATAGCAAATATGTTTTCAAAACTCCTGTCTTCGTTGCTTGAGTTAGAAGTGACTGGAGGCAAACCCAGTGGACTGAATTTTCCCTCCTTTAAAATAATTGCTCTCTCATCAGTCTGTGAAGAAAGTTTCCAAACTGTAGCATTCTAATTGGAAAGCCTGCATTATGCATGCAATGACAAACTATGTTGTGCTGAATGGGATTTTTTTATCCTTTTCTTAAGGGATTAACTCAGTGCCAGATTTTGAACAACTACTGTTTCACCACTGAATTGGCATTTTTTTTTCAAGAACAAAAACAAATGCATTCCACTAAGTCTCTGGACTTAAGTTAGTTTGTTGAAACCTCTGTGGGTGAGCTGAAGGTATAACTGACTTTGCTGTTAATGACCTTTACAATGACTGATTATCAACAAAGAATGTTGGATTTATGCTTATGACCTACAGCAATCTTCTATTAAATTCAGCAGGACCATTTTTAACTTCAGTTAAATCACTATAAACCTTTGACCCCAAGCTTCCATAAAATATTTATTGATGAAGCTCCTCAAAACTTTTAAATTTCATTTCCTGTTTTATTAGAATGTAAGATCCTTGAGGATTAGGGATTGTTTTATTGATTTTATCTGTATCCCCAGTTCCTATGTGTAATGATTGACATATACTTGATGATTGGCTGACCAAAGTATAAAGGGCCTCATTTCTTTATGGATTTTTCCCCTGCACTTTAAATTACTCCTACATTTCTATTAAAATTCTAGACATGTTTCAAAATCTACCTCAAATTGTACCATATCTATTAAGGTTTCCTTGGTCTTTTCTGAATTTATTCAATTAAATTCAACAAATAATTAAATGCTTGCTATGTGTAGAGTATTGCATATTAAGAGACACAAAAATAAAAATGAAACAATCTATACCCGTAAGGAGCTTACACATGTTTGTATGACCCAATATGGACAAAGATTAATAAAGTAAATGTGGACTAATACAAAATAATTTAAAGAGAAAATAGCATAGCCTCCTTTAGGAGAGGACTCTGAGCTGCTATATAAGTCAGAAGTGAGGAACATGAAGGAACACCTATAAAAAGGTATGAAAGTGGGAAAATACAAAGGTCATATTTTGACAAATCAGTTTGGATGATGGTCACGTTAAGAGGGGGGGAAAATACAGTAACATTTAAACTGAGCTGAAGGCTATCCCCCATGCAGGGGATGCTTTCCTCCCTCTTCAAATGCCTGGTTTTCCAGTTAAGTACCATGTGATACCAGCTGAGGCAAGAGGTCTTTTCTGATCTCTCTCCCCCCACCCCACCCCATGCAAATGCCTTTCTTTCTAAGGTTACTTATGTGTTTTGTATAAACTGATCTAATCTGTGCACATGTTGTCTCCCTCAAGATACAACTTGTTTTGCTTTGGTTTCCTTTCTCCTAGATCTGGGCTTCATGCCTGGTACAAAACAGGTGCTCACATGTGTTGGGCAGGGCTTGGTCTGGGGGAGCATCAGGAGCTGTAGACATGACTCCCCCAACACATGGCCCCTTCTTCCTCCACCATCATCTCTCATTGTCCTGTTACCATACCGAAGGCATTCTGCTTTTCACTATGGCACTTGTTTTGTTCTCTGTACAAGACAGAAGATCCTTCAGGGAAGGTGCCTCTACCTACTCATCCAACTGGTACCACAGTATCCAGAGAGATGCCTTCAATCTTAGTGTTGGATAATGAAAAAATATCCGATTGGAGAAGTAAGCCGTAACTAGATGGCCCAGAGCCAGGGAGTTCTGAGACAGCAGTGTTTACTGAACCCCTCTTGGGAGATGGATGCTGTGCTGTGTTTGCAAAATGATGCCACTTCTCCAAGGAGCTGATGTTCCTTTGGGACAGGGTGAAGACCGAATATATGCATAGAAATACAAGGTCATTTTTTGGGAGGAAGGCATTAACTTTGGGGATTGGGAGGGAAGACCTAGAAAATGCCTGGGAGGAGGCGACATTTGTCCTGAAAGTTGCAGAAAACCAGGGAATCTAAGGTGGTGAGGATCACAGAGAAAGGCTGGAAAAGTAGGGTGGAGCCAGTTTGTGAAGAGCATAGGAAATGCCAAAATACTATAAATCTATTTAATGTCTTTCTTGAATAGATGGGAGGCATCTTTTAGTTTTATTACTACGGCAGTTTTGAAGCAGGGAAAAACAGAGATATGTCAGGAAAAAAACCCCATAATAATTGGGACTGTCCAATAGTTAAATGAGCTGCCTCAGGAAGTGGTGAGTTTCCCCTCCTCAGAAATTTTCAAGGAAACAAACCACTTGTCAGGCTTATAAAGTAGGGATTCCTTTGGAGTATGGGTTGGATTAGATAGTTGCTGAAATCCCTTCCAATTCTCAATTTTTTTTATTTTTTATTTTTTAGGTTTTGCAAGTCAAATGGGGTTAAGTGGCTTGCCCAAGGCCACACAACTAGGTAATCATCAAGTGTCTGAGACCGGATTTGAACCCAGGTACTCCTGACTCCAGGGCTGGGGCTTTATCCACTGTGCCACCTAGCTGCCCCCCCAATTCTCAAATTTTGTAAGAACTTTGTAATAGGGGGCCTCTAGGGAAAAAAATCCTTAGGGAAAAAATTGCAAAATTCAAAATAAATAAATGATTTAAAAAAAAGAATAAAAAAATAAGATCTATTCCTCAATTGATAAATGATCAAAAGATATGAAAGAAGTACTAACTCACTATTTATTGTAGAAATGCAAATTAAAAACAATTCTGAGATACTAACTTACATCTTTTGGATAGGCTAATAGTGCAGAAAGAGAAAATGACAAATGTTGGAAGGGATGTACAAAAATCAAGACATTGATGGATGCACTGTTGGAGGAGTTGTGAAATGATTCAACAATTCTATAGAACAATTTGGAACTATGCCAAAAGAGCTTTAAAACCATGTCTACCTTTTGACCTAAAACTACTACTATCAGTTCTATACTCCAGAAGAGATGAAGAACAGAAAGGAAAAGGTCCTATATTTATAAGGATATTTATAGCAGCTATTTCCTGGTGGCAAGGAACTGGAAATTGAGGGGATGCCCATCAAGTGGGAATGACTGAACAAATTGTGGTATGTGATTTTGATGGAATACTAAAAGAAATGCTGAACAGGAATGCTCTCAGTAAAACCTGGAAAGGCTTACATGAGAAGATGCAATGGGAAATATACTATTTACAAAGTAAGAGCTATATTTTAGGATGATCAGTTGTGAATGACTTGCCTTTTTCTCAGCAATGATTGTGATTCAAGACAACTCTGAAGGACTTATGATAAAGAATAGATAGTGTCTAAATACAGATTGAAGCATAAATTTTTTCATTTTTTTCTTGAGGCTTTTTTTTGACAGGGGTTACATTTGTTTTTCCAACTTTACTATTATGTTAACATTTTGCATGGTTACACATTTTTAATCCATATCAAATAACTTGCTTTCTCAATGAGGGAGAGTGGAATGGGAAGAAGAGAGAAGTTGTAGCTCCAAGTTTTTGGCTTTTTTTTTAGGTTTTTGCAAGGCAAACAGGGTTAAGTGGCTCGCCCAAGGCCACACAGCTAAGTAATTATTAAGTTTCTGAGGCCAGATTTGAACAAGGTACTCCTGACTCCAGGACCGGGTGCTCTATCCACTACACCACCTAGCCACCTGGTAACTCCAAGTTTTAAAAATGAATGTTAAAGCTTTTTTTTTTAAGCATGTAACTGGGCAAACATACAATAAAGTATGTAAAAAAATTTAAAATAATAAAAAATGTATTTTAGTTGGCTAATAGAAAATGGGAAAAGGAGGCATTTCCTATCTTTTGACTTCAGTATTACTAGACTCTTAGAAACTGAACGAACCAGTGACCCTTTCAAGACATAATCCCACAATTTAGGAATAGAATAAATATCCCTGGAAAGTCACAATTATGAATAGTCTATTAAGATAAAATGCTATGACCCACAAAGAGAATGAAATAGCCTACCTAATATGACATACAATAATTGATGATTCAAAAAATTCAGTTTTGTGACTTTCAAGTGCATAAAGTTTGTTCTTTAATTAAAGGAACAAACATCTACCCAGCAATCTGTTATGCCTTATTAACTCATTTTAGGAAACCATTTCTCACACAGTACAAAAATAAACTTTAGCCCTGTCTGTTACTGGGTTATCATGAATTTCAAATAAGTTGAGTCTAAATGGAATTTTGTTTTAAGTTTAAGTGGACAAATACCTTCTGCCTGAATCACCCGTTTTCTCTATTTCTCAAGTTGGATTCTGACCTCAAAAATATCAGGACCCATTTAAATGATCCAGTTATAGTCTTAAAATTTAACAAAAGAGCCTCATTATGCTGCAGACTTTTTGAGCAATGACACACTAAGCTATGCTTACCTTTACAGATCTTTCACTGAGTGCTTAAATTTGGTATCATCAATTCCCTTCTTTACAGCAAGGCCATCTTTCTTGCTTTCATCAACACCTCTTTATCTAAGCTGATGTTGGCCTGATTCAGCTCTGAAGTGTCATCCAAATTTTTGGATGAGGATATAGCAACCTGGCTTTAGGCAGATGATGTATCCCTCATCACCTGTAGGCACACACACACACACACACACAAACACACCACACTTTCCCCTGGTTCCTTTCTACAGTTTCTCTAAGGTCCAGTTCCTGGGAGACCAGGCTAATCATGTTAAAAGGGCAAAGAATATGTGTTTCTTTTTAATGGGGGAATATAACAAACAAATATGTTGTTTCTAATTATGTAAAATTAAAAATGGAAATAGAATGAAGTGTATAAATATTGTAAAGAGCTCTCTAATCTCCAAGTTTAGTCTAGGAATTATACTTAATAGATTTTTACTCAAGATGTCTAGTTTTTAAAACATCCAATAGCTTTCTGAATATAGCAAAATAAAAGTTGTTGCTGGCATCATCATTAATCATCATCATCATCTCATATTCAGGGGTCAGAGGGAACAAACTGTCTTGGCTTCCTTCTCTTTCTTAATCACTCTTCATGCTAAAAAGGCATGGTTCACATAGCATTTTATTATTAGCAGCCTGCTCCCCCTGTTAAGCACTCCTTTGCTTTTGTCACAAAGGTTCTATCTGAAGAATGTAACCTCAACCTTCTCTTTACCAGTATTCTTCCTGCCCCATAACTCATTATAGGTTTCCAGTTATTTCTTTTCTCAGTGTCATGAATTAAATACTAATGGAGCTTAGCAATGATTTTTCCTTCCCAGTCAACTCCTCTTCCTTTCCCTAGTTTCCATGGTCCATTTCTGACTCTTATGCATTTTTACTTCTTTTCAGATAGTCTATCCATTCACAAAACTTCATTTTGTGATCAACAACATCTCTTAAGTCAAATTATATTAACCTTTACCAGAAAAATTTGTTTTGTAGTCATTATTACAATGGCACTTGGTACTTGAAAACTCTAATCTCCTCTTCTTTATTGCCTATATTAAAAGAAGAAGATAGAGTCTAAGAGAAGAAGGCAAAGGAAGAATTGAGGGAGAATCAGATTAAAAGAGGGAGGGGAAAGGAAAATACAGGAAAAGTGGAAAAAAGAGAATAAGAGAAATAGAAAGAAAGATGGGAGAGCAAAAAAGGGCATGTTTCACATGGTGCAGTTATATGTCATTACTGGCTAGAGTTTGGAACTCTATAATCAACTCCCTTGTAATTCCTCAGGATCCTAACTCTGATATTGCCATCCCTCATCCCTGATGACTATTGCAAGCCCTTCACTTTTCCCCACCAATTCTCTGACCACCCATTAATACATGAACAGACACATAGAACTTACAAAAGCTTTAAGTATCAAGGACTAAAGAAATTTAATAAGCTCCATGTTTCTTTCTCTCCCACTGGGTAGTATTTTCAAAGAAATCTTGTCTGTGGGAGATGCAGAATTTAGCTACCAGGCACTTCTGTATTTTCTCAACCTGGAGAAAACAGGGTGGGGACTTCTCATTTGTAAAGTTATAGGCAAAAGATAAGTTACCAAATAGCCATCTATCTCCTTACTCTCTCAATAATTTCTGTTATTCTTTGTGATGACTTCATTATTATGAGTACCCCTTGTATCAGTACAGATCACAATCAATCTGAGCATTCTAATACTGGATGACTCTTGTCATCATGGGCCTGGTAAGTGCTGGAGAAACAAAGGAAGGCCAAAGACAGTCCTGTCCTCAAGGAGCTCATGGTCTATTGGGGGAGACAACATGCAAACCCCTATATAAAGATGGAGGCACTAGAATTCAGAGGAATCAGAAGAGATTTCTTTATTTTTTTGCAAGGCAATGGGGTTAAGTGACTTGCCCAAGGTCACACATTAAGTGTCTGAGGCAGGATTTGAACTCAGGTCCTCCTGACTCCAGGGTCAGTGCTCTATCTACTAAGCCATCTAGTTGCCCCCAGAAGAGATTTCTTGTAGGAGAAGTTTTATTTGGGATTTGAAGAAAGCTAGTGGAACTGAGGAAAGAGCGTGCTATAGGCATGGAGAACAACCAGTGAAAATGTCCTCCTATGATTTCTCCATAGGGCATCCACCGAAGTGAGTAAGGCTATTCTTGAAGACTCTTGATATTTCATAGAAAAATAAAAAGAAGCATGCAAACCACTGACTGGCCTTTGCTCTTGATACATGACCAGTCAATACCCATTTCTGGTAATACATCTCTCTTTATGATATCCTTAATTAGTTTCTCCACTGGTAATATGCTGGAGACTACCCACTTAAACCAAGTGCTTCTTCAGTGACTTCCATGATCCACATCTAAATAGCATCAATGGAAGCAGGGAATTGTATTTTTTTATTTTTTTTTAAAGGGTTTTCCTTTTAAGCTTGAGATCATTTAAAATAGTTCAATTTCTCAAAGACAAGCCAACTCATTTCTTTCATCACCCCATTTAATTCTGGGCCCAGTAGATTGTCTATTCAAGTGTCAATTAAAGATCTATGCAAGGATAGGCTAGTTCTGCAAACTATTCATCAAACTCTATGCCACTGGACAAAAAAGTTTTCTTCATGCAATCTTTCCAGAATGGATAGACTAAACTCTTGCAATGATGATTCTTATTTAGGAGGTGGTATGATATTTTGAGGCTTGGTGCAATCAGTACAATGTCATTTACAAAGAGGAGCATCTGAAGGCATTTATTATCTTAAAGGAATATGCTTTGATTTGACATTATGTAAGATAACCTCCATAATAATAGCCAACATCTTTATGTCTCACTTGAAATTAATAACCAGAGGGTCAAACAAAGTTTTATTTGTGCTATTATTTTCTTTTTTTTTTCTATACAGATTTTGGGTTTTTGAGTTTCACAATTTTTACCCTATTCTTGCTTACCCCCCATAGAAGATAGTCTGTTAGTCTTTACATTGTTTCCATGGTATACATTGATCTAAACTGAATGTGATGAGAGAGAAATCATATCTTTAAAGAAGAAAAACAAAGTATAAGAAATACGCTATTACATTTTTCAAGGAATCTTTTATGATTTTGATGTATGTTTGAGAGATACTTATTTGGTCTCTATATTATAAAAATTGATTTATATTGCTTAAAATTTTATGTGAAATGATCATATTTTGTGTTTACAATTTTCTTTCCATCAATTATCACAATTTTCATCATTAATAATTTATTTAAATAAACTGCATAGTTATTTTAAATGCATATCAGAGTTTTTCTCATTTTAATTTTTCAGTTTTGTACTTATTTTTTATCTTTGCGCAAAAAAAGTTGGTGGTCTAACTGTATAAAAAGTTGATTTATTAAGTGTCTGAGATTGGATTTGAACTCAGGTATTCCTGACTCCAGAGTCTGTGCTCTATCCATTGCACCGCCTAGTGGCCCTGAATGATTACCATGTTGAAAAATATTCCGTTTAAATGTAATCAATTTCACTTTTTTGTGTTATTATGGTGCTTATATCTAGTGTCTTTCCAATTTCTTTCACAAAAAAGTATTCACATATGGAAAGTTTCTGTATGATCTAAGACTTATTTACAAATCTTTACTTTCTCTCATTTTTTAATCCAGAACTAAGTTTTCCAACATATTCTTTGCTTTCTTTACCTATTCCCACCTTTGCAAAGAAAGCACTGAATATGAAAGTATATTCCTGACTTAATTTAAGGGTCTAATTAAATTCTTTGTAAAATTTTTCTACTTCACTTTCCACAACAGGTATTGAAACATAAGCTATAATTGTTTTCATGGTGGTCTTTCAAGGAAAATATAAAATAAGCAAATATTCCATGAAATTACATTTCTTCTTGCCCTTGGGTCAAGAGAAATTCAATTTTCTCAACTCATTCTTTTTTTTCAAACTGTTCTAGGGCAAACTTATAAACCATCTGTCCATTTAGTTCAACTTTTTCCTTTTGATTTCACTTACAAAAAATATAGTTATGATTTATTTGTTATGGAGGCAGCTAAGTGGTATAGTAGATAAAGTATTAGTCTTGAAGTCAGGAAGACCTGGATAGCAAATTCAGCCCGAGACATTTGCTACTTGCTAGTTGTGTGATCTTGGCCAAGTCACTTAGTCCCATTGACTTGCAAAAAGTAAAAAGAAGAAAAATAGATTCAATTCTTCCTGTAGCATGCCCAAACATGATCATTAGACAAAAAAAAAATCTCACATTTTGAGTACCAACAGCTAAATTAAGTTTATAGTTTGCCTAAAAACTATGTGTTCCTTAGTTCTAGGGCCTGAAGGGCCCCTGACAAGAAGTAATGTCCTCCCCACATATCCAACACTCAACATTCCTGATACCCTTTTCCCTTCTTAACTGGTCGCTGAACTCCCATGGTCATTAGAACCAATGAATCCAGAATCCCCTCTTCATTTTGTCCCTAATATGATCTCCCCTCCTCTCTTCCCACTGGCAGCAGACCCCTTAAGAAGCAACTTAAGCCATCCTAGTCTTTGCCACCTGTACCTGTAAGTACCCTTACAACTTCTGGGTCTTTCCATTTGGCCTACAGTTAAACTTTCCTAAATGTGCTTTTTCCCCAGTGAGTTTTTTGAAACTAAAGACTTATTTTCCTATATGCATTTCCTGATACCTACAGCACCATGCTTGGCCCATAGTAAGTATTTAATAAATATTTTTTCATTCATTTCATTATTCATTAGCATTTTATGCCCACTTCTTCAGCATCCTGACATAAGCACAGAAACAGAAGGAGGCTTTAGTAGGCCATAAAATGTTAGAGCTCAGTGACCTTAAGGTAATCCAGTTAAACCTTTTTGAGAAATGGAGGTAGAAAAGAGACTTAAACTGACCTCTAGTCCAGTCTAAATATTCTAATTTCTCAGCAGTTATCAGTATCAATCATTTATGCCATTCAGCTCTGATATAACTCTTTTAGTTTTGGTCTACCTCAGGTTACTTTCATTTTTTAATCCAGATCTAAGTTTTCTAACATATTCTTTGCTTTCTTTACCTATTCCCACCTTTGCAAAGAAAGCACTGAATATGAAAGTATATTCCTGACTTAATTTTAAGGGTCTAATTAAATTCTTTGTAAAATTTCTTTAATTTTATTAATTTTAATTTAATTTAATTTCTTTAATTTCTGGCATTTGAATTTACATTGTTACTCTATGTAATGTGAAAATCTTAACATTTATCAGTTCCTTAATTCCTCTCCTTTTAAATGCCTCTCAAAATTAATTTCTAACATGAAGTTTTCTAGGAAGGTTTCTATATCACAATATCTTTATTCCAAGGTAGAAAAATAAAAACATATTAAATTTCAAGTGCTATAAAATTTAACTGCCCAGATAATTACTACAATTCACTAAATCTGAGATCCAACTTATTTTTTCCAATAAATTATAGCCCTCTTTATGTGGTATGTACTTGTTGTACCAATAAAAGTAATAACTTACTAACAAACATTTAAGGTGAGGATCCTGACTGTGATGAATTCTTATAAATAAAAGATAATAAATTTAACATGTGATTATAAGATAAATCTTTTGAAGGATTGCAAGGAAGGGGAAGAAAAGAAAATCTTATGCAAATTTCTTAAAAGGCCAAGGGGGAAAAAGTAGTTAATTATGTTTTCAGTGGGATTCTTTTGATCACTGGGGGCTCAGTACAGTTTCCTTGATCCAGGTTTTCAAAGCTGAGATCAGTAGTTTTAATTCAATCGTTTCCAACCAACATTAATAACTTTCACTTTTTAAACTGCTAAACAGAAGTAATTAAACCAAACTGGTGTGGGTTTCAGGGCCAAAGGCTAAACTGGCAGTTGTTTTTCTCAGGAGTTGTATGGTACTGTCTCATTAGGCGTAAAAACCCCAAAATGGCTCCACAAGGAGAAAACAATCTCTATTCTAAGGATGATTGCTATGTTCAGTCTCATCTATACTCTACAGAGAGACAGAGTAGCCCCTCCTTCCCTTATTTGTTTGGCTGAAGGACTGTCAAAGAGAAAAATACTCCCTCTTTGAAATTTATTCTGTACAAGTTGCCTTTTTAGAAATAACCCTCCCAGGTGCTGATATGAATATTCACCAGAGCACTCAGAGGCACAGGGGCCAGTT
The DNA here is from genome assembly GCF_037893015.1 of Macrotis lagotis. Taxonomy (NCBI): domain Eukaryota; kingdom Metazoa; phylum Chordata; class Mammalia; order Peramelemorphia; family Peramelidae; genus Macrotis; species Macrotis lagotis. The sequence continues at coordinate 11,881,339 of NC_133662.1, forward strand.
TCCCTGCCATGTACACTAATCCTTCAAAATGTATTCTAGGCAAGCTACCAGGGTAAACTCCTATATAGAAACTGTGTTTTCCTGTGATGGATATTGGATAGCTGGAAGGAGAATATCTGAGTGGAGGAGGCAAAGATGAATAAATCACCAGAGTGCATATCTAAGACATTGCTGCTGCTGGAACTTTCCAAATTAGACTCAAATATAAAATTAGGCTTCATTAGCAAATCTCACCCTGTGGATTTTCTTCAGCTGGCTCATCCCTCTTATATCAGAACAATAAATATTTATTTCCACTAAGCTCCATTACCCAATCTGCTAGAAGCTCCAAGTTTATCTCCCTGTCACTTAGGTAAGCAGGGCTTACAACAGACATCCGATGGCTATCTCTGTCAATTAAAAACCTCCAACACTGTCCTGGCAATGAACACCTGTCAACATATTACACACTATTGTCCCTACTGACAGTCAGAGAAGTACAGGGAAAGAAGGTAAGTTTATTGACTACTAATTGTTAAGGCTTCTCTGAACCATTCCACTATTATACTGATTCCCTATCAATACACATGCCAAGGAGCAAAGAGGTGAGTTTTGCTTTGAAGGTTGTCAGAGGGCCAGGATCACTTGGCTTCATTCATAGAAACAATGCCAGAAATTGGTATTTACTCTCAAAAAAAGACTAAAATGATCCTTAAGATACAAGGAACCAAGTTATGAGATTCCTGAGAGGATCTCGGTAATCAAGGGAAATGGGAAGCTGAGAAGAAAAAGGAGAAGCATCTTCTCTGTTTGGTAGCCTAGAACAACTTTCCTGGCTCTAGAACCTCTTGTCCTCTTGCCCTCTTTTGCTACGACTCTGCTTATCAACCACAACCCTCAATGCTATCTTTCCCTTTTCTGCCCCTTCTTTATAAAGCACTTCTTATGAGGATATCAATTATGAAACTACAACTGCTGAATTACCTTGTTCCCAGTTCCTTGGATTTTCATTTCAGAATAAAAGCTTCAAAATAAAACATGTTTTCTCAAAGACTGATCTTTGGCTGTCAACTACTGAGACAGGTAGTATGTGTAAGGAAAGGAACTGGGGTTTAGAAAAATAATGATGACATCACCAAACAGAGAGAACTAGGGTATGGAGGTAATAAATAATAAAGATACAGTTTAAACCAAGTCTCATTACAACCTA